>NW_019386278.1:61979-95314 GCF_000671375.1 Centruroides sculpturatus | reverse complement strand
TTTCGAAAAATTTCTTCTTAGTGTACATTCTCTTGACGTACCCTATTAAAACGCAATCAAAAATGCAAAAAACCGCATCTAAAATAGTATAAATAGAAGCAGAGTTCTTTACGATAAGACTTAATCCTAACCATCTCCCTTCAGTGGGGGGATTTCGACATGTATATTATATAAAAACACGTGCGTATTCGAATGCAGCGTTGTGTCAAAATTTCAAAGGAATCGGTAGGAACAAACGAACATTACATTTTTATTTATATAGATAGACAAAAGATGATCCACCACTTTACTTCATTTTCACAGAAAAGCATAATGCCTCACAGAAAAGCAAACTTAGGGCGTCGTACTCGTAGCGCCATCTGTTGGGCATAAGCCTTAACCTAGATTATATATTTTAATTTATATGAATGTTTAACGGAATAATATACGGCCTATGTCTACCCTGAAGTTCCATTCTAAATATTGGTGAAAGAATTTTTGAAATCGGATTAGTAGTTTCGGAGATTACCCACTACATCCAAACTTACAAACATTACCTCTTTATAATATTAATATAAAGTTAAACCTTCCATCCTGCCCTCCCTTCCCCTATCTTACTCTCAATGTACTGTACCATACCAAATTTCTTTTCTTAAAATGGCTAAAACAGCGAAACGGAAATTTATATAAGATTAAATACAATCAAACTTTTAGTAATTTTTTTACAAACGTATAATTTATTTAACTTAAAACAAATTAAATGTTTCAATGAAGAACATCAAAACAAAAAAACAAAAAGAAAAAATACTAATGAAATACATCAAATATACTATATACTTTTCACATTAATGTAGTAAAAATATTTTGAACTTAGAACAAGAAATTTTGAATAATGAGTTCTATTAAAGTAAACAATTAAAATGATTCCTCCGAAAAAGTTGAATCCTGGTCTGAATCATCAGACTCTTCCATTTCTTTGATGTAATAAAATATAGTATGAGGAATGATTTTCTCTTTAATATATTGGCCAATCTCCAAGTCATCTTTCAACATATTTCTTCTCTCCTCCGAATTGTTTTCCTGCTTCAATGAATTGAAAAATTCAAAGAAGGAATCTTTACGAACGGTCTCGGATGTTCTTGAGGTTTCATTATTCTTTTTAACTGCCGATAGAGTGATATTCTTTCCTTCTTTCCAGTCAATATCACAACCTTCGCATTCCACGATTTCAGGTCCGACGAAACAGAAAGGTTCTTTCGGATCTACTTCGCATTTCATGCGATATTCTTTCGTCAGTACGGAATTAGTAAAATATTCGTTAGGTTCGAAGTGGAATTCTAAGACGAAATCCATCCGATTATCCGAAACGTACTTCACGGTTACGTCTTTGAGGTGTTTCAAAACGAGTTCATCCTGCCTGTTTATCATGGGAGACAAGACACTAGAATTCTGAAACACTGTCAACCAAAAATCCGGAATTCCCAGATTTTCTTGACGTTCGTCCCCTTTATTTTTGTTCGCTTCCGTGTCTGACTTTTCTTCTTTGATGTCCAAAGACGATTGTCCGTTGATAATTTCGAACCTGATTTCGAATAATGGTTTATAAATATCTGCGTACTTCATCTCCAGTTGGTGAAGCTCCTTATAATAATTCACTTTACTATTGAAGTATCGCACTTGCAGATTTCTTAGTTCCAGGATGCGATTATTCACGTCGGGTGTTGCATCCCGAAGAACGTTGGACAAATAATTGCAAACGCTTTTATCCTTTACCTTCTTATCCGATGCATCTACATCAACGGCATCCAGCTCCATTTCCTCGATAACCGTCGAAATATCGTCGAACCAAGTACAATTTTCTTCGCTCATCGTTGGCTTGTAAATTTCTTCTATGCTTCTTTCAACTTTGAAAAGAATTGTCGTTTGAAATTTAAACGTAACCGAACCTTAACGAAAATAATCTCGAAACCGGCGTTTAACTTCGGTAATAAAACGTTCGATAATAAATTCTTAAAAATTTGTGCATATAAATATTTCTGAAACAAAATACATTACTTATATATAGGCTTGTATTTTAATAAACTTGATATGAACAAAAATCCAATGACGATATATTAACATTTATCGATCTATTTCCGCTAGTGGCGCCCCCGCCACGCCTTCATTTTTACTTTTATGGAAAAGAAAACTTGTAGTAATCTGTCAACTTTTTGATCATTTTTTTTATTCCTGGATGTTTTGGCATTCAAATTGTCCAAATATATATATTACAGTAGCTTCCAAATTATAAAATTTTTAGTTAGAAAATCACTAATTATGAGATTTTATTAAAATTTATTTTCATATAAAAGGCAAAAGGTTTATTATAGAAGTGTTTTAAAAAATTTTAATGAAAATTTTATTCGTTAATATTATTTAAGTCATATGAAAAAAGTGGTTAGGTAATGGTTTATTTTACTCTAATAAAAAAAATCAAGTTTAAGCAATCCAATAAAATGAACACATAGAATAATAAAAAAAGATGCAAGGCTAACCCTTTTTAGCTTATATTTTAAAGTTGATTTTACTTTCTTAATTATATTATTTTCTTCTTTCACATAATTATAAATTTGGGCGCAAGTCATTTAAAAATTATAATGACAAATCAAAATTGCTTCAATTGTCTCCACTGACAACCTGTTTCTTTCGTTCGATCATTGAGTTGACATTAGGGAAAATATTCTCTCCACATTTGCATTGTGAGCTGGAAATACGTATTCGCACAACTTTATTAGACATAACTTCTGATTAATATGCTTTGTATCTGTAAAAAACTTCAGCTATTTCTCTTCCATACTCAATTTCATAGTTGGTTCGTAGTTTTGGTTGGTATTATTTTTCTCTAAATAATCTTTTAGATATACAAGCTGGTTGAATAGAATCTCACATTGCCAATATCGATGTTTCTTACTTGTAAAAATGCCATTAACCATGGTCCATGGATAATGGCAATATTAGAATTGCAAATAGAACACAGTGCTTCAAATTCATTCGATCTTTCTTTATAAATGACAACTTTTTTCATTACAATTGTTTTTTTAAACTTACTTCTATCTCCTAAAAATAAACCTTTTACCTTTTAATTAATAATTTGAAAAGAAATTTTAATGAAATCTCATAATTAGTGATTTTTCTAAGTAAAAATTTTATAATTTGGAAACTGCTAATATCAGATTTTTTTAGATTATTAGGCTACTAGGCAGCGCCGGATTTAACAATAAGAGTCCCAGGGGCACAAATAAGATAGGCCCCTTTAAAAGTAAGCATATTTGATGATTTAGAAAATTTATACAAAATACTGTACTTAGAAAAAAATATGTTTTAAAAAATTTTACTTATTATTGTAAAGGTATTAAAGCTTAAAACATTCTTTTAAATTCATATAAAATTTAATTAAATAACGCTTTATTTTATAAGATATAGATAATATATATTAAACAAAATACATTTAAATTGGTTTTACACAATAAAACATATGATATATTTTATTGTGTAAAACTAATTATTTTAATTTAATTGAAAAATACCTATGTAAATTTTTTTCCGAAATTTTCCGATGTGTTTCATCGATTTTTTTCCGGGTTTGGTTTTCTCTGCCTCACAAGGCCTTACCTTGGATGAGTACGGAACAGTTGGTAGGACATTATTGAGGTAGGCTAAATAAGTGAGGAATTAACGTGAGGATAATATTAAGATAAGTTAGGAAATGAGATAAAAATATAAGAGGATAGGATAAAGAGAGAAAAACTTGAGGTTAGGACATAGGATAGGCACTACCTTCACAAAGGTGGTGAGGAGTCCCGTGACTAGGCCACACTAAACTGTCGCGGTAATAGAAAAAAAAAATTGTTTAAACATAGTTTTGTGGGGGCCTGCGCACCGGCCCCAAATGCCCTTATGTAAATCCGGCGCTACTTTTTTTTTATTCGCTGTATAATTTTATCAATTAAAATTTTTTTATTGGTTCTAGCTTGACATAAAAAGAAATGCAAAAGAAAAGGTCGAAAAATTCGTTGCCTTCTTAAACAACGCCTTTCAGCTCTTTCAAATGCTTCAGTTGCGTTCAGAATAGCGTATCCGTCAGTCATTTTCACTTTCGTGTAGAGATCTCACATGCTCAACTCAAAATGAGTAGGAACACACATGGTGAGATGAGAAAGCACGTGAGTTATAACTCGGGACTACCAATTTAACGTTAGAGTGCGAGATGGTATCACGTGACACCTTCAATACGTTGGGAGTTGTAACACGAAAAACTCGAGACTAACGGCCCAGGGGTCAAAATATTGTGATGAAGACTAAGGTCAGTTATTGTACTGCAGTTACAGAGTAAAAGTAGACTACGTTACTGTGTTTGTGTTATTTCTAAGTTGTGTTCAGATTATGCAGATGATACACTGCTAGAACGAAATCTTAATACAGTATACAGGATTTCATCGTTGCATCGTGACTTGGATAAATCTTCAATGTGTAATGTACTGTACAATACGTTGTTTTTGGCAACATGCAGACGATGAAGAGGGTTTTGTAACGCTTTGAGTCCTTATATGGTGAGCTGATGGAATAAAGTTGTGATCAAAACATGTTCGAATCTGAATCTGTATAGCCTACACTTGCAACTTTATACAATGAAACTAAAATCGCCAGTGAGAAAAACATCTTTAACGTTTTAAACCGTTCTCCATTTATAATTTATTCATAGAATTATTGAATATTGTTATTTGGATATACAATTTGTATGATTATATATTTATATGTACTGTGTAATCACACACACATACACACATAATTATATTTCAGCACATTTCCAAATCATGGTTTCGTGTGAATGACAAGCAAGAGCGGAGCTACATAGGACTTCAGCCGTGGGCTCCCCAGGGCTGAAGTCCTATGTAGCTCCGCTCTTGCTTGTCATTCACACGATGATGAGCACTTAATAATGAGCACTTATAGTACAGTAAAAACAGTTAATATTAATAATATAAAAATAATAATAATTTATAGTATTATTTGTTTTATTTATAGTAATATTTTAATATTTTAAACTGCAATTTAAAAATTCTTAATCTAACAAAAAAATGGGACCCCATTGGACTTCAATAAGCCCTAGGACCCGAAAAACCTAGATCCGCCCCTGATTAAAATAGTTAAATATTGTATTAAAGAGCTTGGCTTTCAATATATTCTTTCTGGTGAAGTGCAGACTGACGTACTGGAAGGCAGTTTGGAAAATATCGGTACAGTAGTTAGCACGGTCACAGCACAATATCTCTGTAAGACAATTATTTGAAGCAGAAAATAAATTAAGAATGCAAAATGTTCCAAATTTAATATTGTTCAAAAAGAAATTATTTGGAATAATATTAAATTTCTATGTAAAGATGATGCCAATGATTGTATTAAAAACTTTAGATAGGGGAAGTTTGTTATATTCAAACTCAAATGTTTTTGATGTTGTTATACATAATTATATAATAATTCGGAAACTTGTATCTGCTGAATCATAAAGTATTTTTTACAAGAAATTAATCAGAATACTTGGCAATAAATATAACTATTGACATACTAAATGACAAAGATATTTGCTTAAGTAATGATAATTGTTCAGAAGGATATACTTCTTATTTCGTTATAAAATATACAGTATAGCGAGTTAAAAAAAAATACTGTAGAAACAAAAATGATAAATTAACAAAACAAGGAAAGAAGAAAGTTGCAAACTTAAGAAAAGAGTCGGTCATTAACTAATTTTTTCATCTGTTAATAGAAAGGTTGCGGCCGAACTTCAAACGTTACTTGTACAGGGAAATCAATCAATCAATTTATTTACGGAGGCATAAATGCATACCTTGGCTCCGCTATGAGCACTACCAAGGAAATAAAATACAGGAATGTAAACAAACAACAGTATGTACAGTACATTGTAGATTCCATGCAGAACTAAGTTAATGGATAAAATCCATTGAATCATATTAAATAAAATAAAATTATACTATACTTTAGTAAAACAAAGTATTCGCGCGACATCAAATCCACAAAATTACGAATAGAAGAAAATGAATATAGAAAAACATAAGCGAACAGCAATGTGTACATTGTATTCAATAGATTCCATGCAGAACTTCAAGATAATGAATAATCCACAAAATCATAGAAACATAAAATTAAGCAATATTTACATCTAAATACAGAGTACTATAATATTACATTTGAATACAGAATAATATAAGCGAACAGCAGTAGGTACATTGTAGATTCCATGCAGAACTGCAGGATAATGGATAAAATCCACGAAATTAAAGTGAGATAAAATTAAGTAATATTACATCTAAATAAGACTAAGTACTCGCATGATATCAATTCCACAGGACTATATACAGAAAAAACGAATACAGAATAATGTTAATAAACAGCAGTAAATACAATGTAGATTCCATACAGAACGTTGTAATTGTGGATAAAATGCACAAAACTTATAATTAAATAAAATTAATAACACTATAACAAGAAAAAACAACGCATTCGCATGACAATAAATTACGCGTTTAAAATAGTAATTACAAAGCTACAGGGCAAGCAGAAGTACACGGTTTACGTTTTAACTCCAAGAAAAAAATCGGTGCGGCGCACGTTCACAACATCACGTGACTCGGCGAACGACGCGCATTGACTCACGAGTAATTTGTCGAAAAAATGGCGGATACATTTAACATCGAGGGTTACCAGCAAAGGTAAATAAACAAATTAAACTATTTTAAAGTATTTATAAGATGTTTAATAACACTAAATGATTATTTTTAATTAGCGTGGTGTCTCCTATCTTACAATCGGACGATAGAACTACCTCATACTTTTGTGGAGGGAACTAGTGGCTTATGTAAATCCGAAAGCAGCTCGGAAAATTAATTTTTAGAACATTTACAAACGTATTACGCTGTTGATGGTAGAAGATGCCGTGGAAGAACAAACCTACCTTAAGATAAGCTATTATAAAGGCAAATACAAGTATATGTAAATTCTATAGGCACTTCGCATCACTTGCTAAAAAATTGAATAATTAAATTTCTGAATTAAATACGTCTGTTTCTTTACAATATTATTCGTAACTGCTTAAATAATCATTATTTTAATAAAATAGGTCATAATTTTAACCCCAAACACAAAAAATGAAGAAGTTTAAGCCGATCGTCTACTCGCCATGCTATACGTAGCGACCGCCGTTATCGACCGTCCAGAATTGCCAGATGACGGCGCTCGATGGTCCGTCGTTCACGTTTTGGACTGAATACGACGGCCGCAACCTCTCTATTAAAAATTAAATTTTGTATTACAAAATTCTTTGCCATTAATGATGATAGCAAAGTAAAAAAAGCATTCTAAAATTATGTAAACTTATTGGAATAATATAAAATTTGTATTTCATAGAAAAATCTTACATTTTACAACTAAATTAAAGGTAGTTTAAAATATCTAATAATTTAGTTATTTGTAATTAATTAACTTAAATTTCGAACATGAATGTAATATGCATTATGTATCACAGATAATTTTCATATTTGATTCAATGTTATTTTTATATTGATAGATTGTTATTTATTTCAAATAAAATTTGCGTTATAACTAATGCATTGTTTGATATATTTATTCTTTCAGGGGGAAAGAAAACTTGAAATTCTAATAAATTTCGCTTAAAAATCTATTCTATAATCACATGTAAACTTTAATTTTATTAAATGTAATAAATTATATTCTGCGTGAAAATAGGCCTACTTATGACGTCATAGTGCAGAGGTCTTCAAGTTATAGGAGGTATTAGTGTAGCTCGCGTCCTTAGATTACGTCATGTCTACGTGCCAGAGTTATTCATATTACTGTAATAGCTTTACAAACAGTAGGGATCGATTTTACGATAACGAAACGAACCGAAATAGTGAATTAATGTTCAAAATAACGAAAACAATATAAACGACAAAACTTAAAGCTACTAATTCATTTAAAAAAGTATCCAATAGATAAATAAAAATACAAACGTTAAATATGCTTTAATCCAGCCCTTTTCCCAGCCCTATTAAGTCTAGGGACATTCCTGTCGGATGTAACCAAATGGTTAGTTAAATATTAACGTTCTAAACGCCATTGTAAATAAATATAAAATGATTAAATGAAAAAGACAAATAACTATAAATAATATTAAAAATATTCTACGATCGCAAAATATTTTATGATCGAAATAACAAATTTTGAGAGTAAATTTATCTTTCCTTATGTAACTTGACATGTATTCTGACGCACAGAATAACTACCATTTCTGAAGAATGTAGATGATTCACAAACATTTATTATACTCATAAAACTAGAAAAGTGACTATTTTATCCATAAGATGGAATACAAATGTTTCTATTGTTTCTTTAAACCAACTTTTGCCTTTATAGACATATTAAGTGGAATAGTGGTTTATCCGTGTAAATGTCATTCCGTAAGCAAATTCAAGAAAAAAATTATGTTCATTTATTCGATATTCATTCAGTTATTATTTTTCACTCATTTTTGTATTATTATTGATGGTGTATTTGTCGATGAAAATAGAAGAATTTTTCGATGTGTTCCCAAAAAGAAAATAAGTACTGGTAACAACCTCCCTTTTGTTCAGATTTTGTATCTTTTATTTTCTTTTAGTGCGAATTTAGCGTATTCTGTATTGAGAAGAAAAGAAATACATTTTAATCTCAAAATATCAAATAATGAAAAGAAACCGTTAGAGCGTTTTCAAAAACGTCTACTTCTTTCTTTTGGTCTAACTTTTTTATTTGTTATGATACTGCTTACATGCTTTATTTCATTTTTCTTCGGTAATGGAATCGAAGCTGCTTCTACAAAACTGAGAGGTATCGCATGTGCTGTTATCTTAAACATTTGCATCATATATGAGATAGCTTTAACGATCTCTATAATGATGATAATGTTTATAGGAATTGTCACTATGGAAAAAAAATTCGATACTCTTTCTAAGCAATTATATTTAGCAAGTATTAATAGTGACGAGTATGAGATCAATTGTATTGTATCTGAGCATGTTGAAACATCTCAATTCTTAGCTAAAGTTAACAATGCCTGTAAAGATGCATTTGTTTTCATGTATAGTGTTGGTAGTCTCATAATTTGTATCCTCGTATATATTACTGTTTTTAAAACTGTAAATCCACAGGGACAATGGTTATTTGATATAGCAACGATTTTTTCAATTCTCAGTGTGCTTTTAATCACTTCTTCGCTCTCAAATTATTTTAATTCTGTAAGTTGTAATTGATATATAATTTATAAATTAAGTATTAATTATTTGATATATTAAAATTATTCGTAATAACATGACTTAATAACATATTTTTATAATACTTTATTATATATGAGAAAATACATGTATCATTTTACAATACTTTCAGATATACGATAATTTTCAAGAAGTTCGAAAATTTAATATAGGTTCTTCACGCATAATATATAGAATTAAGGTTTGTTTCTTTATATGTTATTATACATAAATTTATAGCAGAATGTTCAAAACTACTTTTCTAATTTAGCTTATATGTTTCATGAAATTCTTTCGAGAAAATGCTATCGGATTCAATTGCGGTGATTTCTTCATTGCAAATAAACAAATTCCTATTCAGGTAAGTTTAGTCTTCATATAGGGGAGATCGGGGCAAGATCGGCATGTTAAGCTTTACTTAAATTTTGTGTAATAAATACTGCTGTAAACTGAAAAAAAAAAGCTTTGCATATTGTCTATTGGAATGTTACCTTACTATAGAACTGGTTAAAATCAGTTTGGAAATAAAAATAATTAAAATAATTACAACTTTACAAGAAGAGAGAAATTGACGAAGTTGCCCCGGGTATAGGGGCAAGATCGGCAACTTCTCTCTTTTTGTAAAGTTGTAATTATTTTAATTATTTTTATTAAAGTTGCCCCTGGTATAGGGGCAACAGTAATGGGGCAAGATAGGCACGTATATAAAATTATGTTATTAACAATGTATAAGTTGGAATTCACTATTAAAACAAAGAAATACAAATCCAACACCCATTTAATATTATTACAACGAAATGCAAGTTCAAAGACATATATACATGAATAACAAATGCAAACATGTTTTCATTTATCATCTGTTTGATTTTTATCCTTTGCTTCTAATGTGGCTTTATGTTGCCGATCTTACCCCGCTAGTCATGATTTCGAAACATTAAGTACAACCCTGAGAACAGAATGCCAAGCCACGATCTGGCCACGTGAATAAGTTGAAGTTACATCCTTCTAACAGGAAAAGTAACTTTCGTTATCATGGAATTATAACAAAACCTGCCAATTCAATATAAATGGAAAAAAAATATTATATGGAATTGAACGAAAATGAAAATTTGCTTGATAATTCAACTACGCTTGTTGGAGAACAATAAAAACACTACACTCAACAAGCCACCAATAAAACTCAACTGCCTAACCTATAACCAAAGTCTCCTTTTAATTTGTTTTTTAAAAAAAGCGCTTGACAAACTTGCCCCGCATGGCGAAGTTGCCCCGATCTCCCCTAATAATATTTTTGTGTAAGAAGTTGATTAGAACAAAATATCATTTGTAAAATGTTTATTAATTAATGGAAAAAAAGATTTAAAACGTTTGGAATGTGAAATTTCTATCATTATTTTAAATGTAACTATCCAAATTTTATTATTTTATATTGTACCATCGCCGTTTGTTTTATTTCTATTTTCAGGTGGCTCATGCTATCTATAGCACTTTCAACACTTTAAAGGGAATTCGCGACATTATGAATGGTACTATTATAAGCTGCAACGAGACATTCAATGTTTACTTACAACGCGATTTAAAATTCAATTCCTAAATTGAATTTTGAATAAAATTAATAATACATTTAAGCAATTCATAAAGATTTAATATGTTAAAGTAATTAAAACTTAAGATGGTTAACATATAAAGAACCAACCTCCTGTTTTTTACAATACAATTTTTTAAAACAATTTGAAAGATTTACAAAAGTCCAGACTTTGTTGATTTTTTTTAAAAAAAATTGCAATGTAGACAATTTTTAAAAAATAATATACTGTAGTTAACAAAGTTAGACCCAGCGGTGGATCCTGCTAGATGCAGACCTCGTGTATATGTTATTCACACGTATCTTTATAACCTTGTCGTTTTTCGTTATTATTAAACGTTTCTATGCAATAAAAATGTCTAGTAAAGTGAATAAAAAATATATTGAACGTTGTTATTATTTTAATAAGCCTGATCATAATTCCGATGTAGCTGTAAAAAACAAAAGCATTAATTAATTAATTAATTAACAGAAATAAGCACAACGTTTAACAGGCTCAAGAAAACAAACGACACGAGTTTTCCATGTTTGCATCTATCAAGTTTACGATATAGCTAAAAAATCCAGCAACGAGTTGCGTGACTTTCTTGGCTGTTATGGGTTTTATTTTAAAAATAATTTTATATTATTAAGCAAAATAAATAAAATGTGTGGCGCCATCTGTTAACAGATTTTGTTCTAAAAAGTTTCTACATTTTTATTTACTATAAAATGGCAAAAGGCTTAATTTTGAGGATAGTGATGAGTTTTATGAAAAAGTATAAATGTTACTAACGAATAAAATCTTCATTAAGTCCTACTCCATCTGGAGATATTAATATAACACACGACCCCTCTATATCTGGACCTTTCACTACCAAAATTTAAATGTAACGAACAAATATTTATTGTGACATCGTCAGTACCTTTAAACACGAATTCGTGAATTTAATTTATATTACGCAAATGTTAATTAATGCGGTTCTTATTAATTAATTTCGTGTAAATTCAATTGCGACGTGTACCGAAAACGGAAGTAGTTTCTTACCCGCATGCGCATTGAAATGTAATTTGAATAAAACGTCATCGATGGTTCGTGTTGTGACATCTAATGACGCCAGGAAATCTCGGCGCCACTAACCTCTGAATCGGAGACCTGTCGTTGATTGGTCGGGTCGTCGACTTTCTTTAACATAGTAGGTATAAGGTGTGATCGTCTGTACGTCTACTCTGTGGCCGACTCTTGCTGAGTACCTTGTTCGGCAACAGAGTTATCATACGGCACCTGGAACAAATATGGCATTTAAAATTTTGTTCGGAAACCGAATTGTTCGAAAAGCAAGACGTTCGAAACCCGAAGTTATCTGTATATAATAAAAACAAAATTAAGAATCACGTTTATATTTGAACTAACTTATTTTAATTTTTTAGAATCTGTAATAAAATGTGTGTATTAGTAAAATATTTTTTAACACTAAAAAGGGCAATACAAGTTTTTAAATAAATTAGTTTTGTCAATATTGACAAATCTAATTTATGATGAGATCAAAACCTGATTCTAACCAAGTAGTTCTCAAACTTTTTTAGAATTTCTTGCATGACGATCTCTTTACAATTTTTTAGATTGTTCGCGGACCCTTTAATATTAACTACAATTAACATATTTTTGGAAACATAGTGGGCCTAAATCTTCGACGAATAAAATCTTCATTAAGTCCTAGCCCTCTCCAGATATAATATACAACTCCTCTCTATCTCCTCGCATCTGGACCTTTCACCACCAAAATTTAATAGCATCAATGCTCCTCATATGCAAGCCACAATGTCAAATTTCGATTCCAAGAAAGCAGTGTGAATAAACCACTATATCAAATCTCAGAGGAACTAAATTGGATTCCTCCACAGGATGTAACAACAATCGCAAATAGCCCAAAATTTGCTGTACCGATGACTTTTGCGTAGAACACCAAATTTTAAATGAGCTCATTCTATTTTAATGGAATAAAACTGTCGATTTCGACAGGTTCCTGCTAGTTATTATTAATTTCCTTCGCAATATTTTACGTTAAAATATTTTCTATTTTCATTGATTATATTTGTTTGATTATATATGTTTAATCTACATATCAAACATTCTAATAAGTGTAAATAAAATATAAATATATATATATTATANCAGTACTGACTGTTGGGTTTCTCAAAAAACCTGTCAACAGGTTCTTGCTAGTTATTATTAATTTGTCTTCAAAATTTTAAATTAAAATATTTCCTGTTTTCATTCATTATATTTGTTTAATCTATCAATACATATCAAACATTCTAATAACTGTAAATAAAATATAAAGCAAATATTATTTATAAATTTATTTCGTTCGTTTTAAATTAAAAAATAAAGACTCGCATAGCGTTACGAAACTCCTCGAGTTTCCTTAGTAATTATAAACGTAAACTATCTTTAGATTAATAATAATAATGATATATATTGGCATGATTATAAAACTTATTGTCAAGGGATGATAAATTATGTGCCCAAAATACAATAAATGCTTCATATTCTCAAGATTTTTATTTCGGAGAAATTTTATAAAACATCTGAAATACGGCAAAAAGTATAAATATTAAATTGCTTGGCGTTATGGAATGTAATGTGTAACAGTGAAATACAAAGCATTATAACAGATTATATCGAGATAACTAAAAAATACAGATGTATCAATAAACAACTTAACCCAAATAAATTCTACAAATTATCTGCAGACAAACAAATTCCAGAAACATACTAAAATATCTACTTCAGATTATCTACAGGTAATTTGAAAAAAAATTGTGATACTCTGCAGATTTTTCTGTACGTTATTTTTGGTGGAATATTATTGTAGCATGAATGTTACTCTATTAAAAATATTTGAAATCATTACTAATAGTAAATGCCTTTAAAAGATGAGTTGATGTAATTAGCAGGAAATAACTAGGAATATAGGAATAGGAAGAAATGACATTTATTTTTTCAACAAACCTAGTAGAAATCATTTGAATTGTCAAAAATTGGTTTTAAAATATTTTTCAATGTTACAAAGTCTGAATACTTAATATCAGTTGATACCAAGTGATCTCACTTGGTCGATATCATGTGAAACTTGTAATAAATTGATATTACTTGATATCATATAGCAACTGATATAGAATGTTAATTTTAGAAGTACAGTATACGTTTGAAACAATTTTAAAAATTTTTATAAATTGTAATTTCTTCAACTGATATTAATTTATATCATTTCATGTCATTTAAAACTATCAGAAATGATATAAACTAATATCGTTGATGATTATGAAATGGTATTTTTGATACAGTAAAGCCAATATTTTGCTACTATTAAAACTCTGTAAATGTATTTTGTTTACCTTAAAAAGGTTAAATAACACAAAATATTCAATTATCAGTGAAATGCGTAGCCGCAGCCTTTAATTTCTTTGCAGGTAATTATTATTGCAGGCAAAGCCATACAATATTTGTCTTTTTAAGCTCGATATGACCAAAAACCTTCGGTAACACGGTTGCAAATTAAAGGTGTGCGAAATGATCTCGAGTTTCTCGTCTTGAGAAAAATAAACTTATATGGAGTAGTAAATAAAAACGTTGACGTTCCTATCATCCGAACTCAATTGAAAGGAGTTTTGACGGTAATCAAAAACTACAAATTTACAGTGTATATAGGCCAATTCATAAGGGTAACAAAAATAGGAGTGACACCTGGACGACGTTGTATAATACATCAACAAAAATAAATTTTATTTGGTCATTTTAAGAAGGTGCACATAAAATTAATTAACATTAAGAAAATAAAATTAAACTATTTAAATAATTTTATTAAGAAAAATTTAGTTATGAATTATTTACATCGCATTATATTAGTGTAGTTAAATACACTGGTGTGCAAAACTTAAGCAACAATTGTTTTTTTGGCGTTACTCCATAAGAAATCACCTGGGAGACATAAAATTCAGAATACATAGACAATATTTTGTACTTAAAAGATGAAGAAAGCATACTAGCGCAAAAATGAATAGAATGCACACAGTATAGAATTAAAGCCTTTTTTTTTGTTGCAGTCTTGCACTGTCTGCGCTAACTGCACGCATTTTGCGTGCCATAACTTCACCTGTGATGTCTTCTTCCTGCGTACGAATTACCTTTCTATTCTAATGGGTGTTCATTATACTGATCGCAACAAAGCTCCTTTCTGCAATTTCATGGCTATCTGCTTAAAAATTACATCGTTGCTTAAGTTTTGCACTACAGTGTATAAAAACAAATACTGTATTTTAAAAATTAAAACATAAATTTTAAAATATTTTAAGATAAAAAAAAGTAATCGAACAAAAACATTAGTAATTATATTTATGAATTTCAAACTTTCAATATGTATTGTTTATTAATTTTTTAAATTAAATGTTTGTAATCATCCATTTTAGGATCAATTAGATGTTAGAAATCTAAACTTAGTTTACCTTAACCATAATTAAGTTTTGATTCAGATAATTTAAATGAAGATAAAGTCAATTATTTTATTAAATATGATATTGATTCATTGTTTAATTATTTCTATTGCTTATGTTTTAAAGTAAATACTGTACTGTAATTTATGATTTTTTGATATGTTATAAAGACAAAAATTAAATTTGAATTTTTAATCAAGGGAAAAGAAATTACACCAATTACTACTTAAAACTTCTTTGACATAACTTAAATGTTATTGAGATAGATTGATAAAAGAATTTAATATTAATTAATATTTTAAAAATATATAAAAAATATTACATAAAAATGTACATTTAAAATAATTTTAATTTTAAGCTTTATGATTTAATATATTTTTAGTTTAACTGTTTATATATTATATTTTTCTGTTTTTAATATTACAAATTCTATTTGTAAAGAGTGATCTCAAATCCCAATGCATTTTACAGTATTTGGATATAATATGTATATCTTCAATTTTCTATGCAAATTTCAATTATTTTCTCCTGCTTATCTGAACGTTTTATTTCATATTGACAATCAGAAATCATTTTAAAATCTCTTACAACTGTTTTTAGATATTCAACCAATTCATCTTAGTGCCCACAGAGCGAAAATAATTTTAAAAATGTCACATACGAATTGATAAAGTTTTTCAGAATCTGCTGTTTGTTGCAAGATAACCCTGTAGAAAAATATAAAATACCTGTTCAAAATAGCCCAAAATCTCACGTGAGATGACACAAAAATTTGTGCATTTTCTAATTAATTTTTTATATGCAATTAAATGTATAAATATTTTCGATGAAGATGCAGATGAAAAACTTCTTAATCGAGTCCATTTTCCATCCGCGGACAAGGTTTAAGTTGAAACATTTGAAATTAAATTTCTTACACGAGAAAACTTCTAATGTGAGAACTTCTTAAACAAGTTCTACTGTACAATACAAATCTTTATTAAAATATAGCATTGTCATACTGAAAAGTATGACAATGCTATAATTTCATTTCAATATGTTCATCGTGATATTCAATACTGAATGTAGAATACAGTAGTTAAAATATCTTAAATTTTAATTAATAAATATAATTAAATGTTAGCATTTATAAAAAATGAAATAATTAAAATTATTTCATAGTATAGGCAATAAATTATAATGACACAAACCTATTTTAATGGGTTAAAGAAACGCTTTAAAATCATGAATTTTATTTACTTTTTTAAAATGAATGGATTGAAAAATAATTTATTGAAAACTAATAAACAAATAAAATATTTAAATATTATAAATATTTAACGAAACAGACAGGACCGACTTTACTTATAGAAGAAAAAGACGATGCCTAGGTCCCTGCAAATCCTAGGACCGCCTTTGAAAACTGATTATTGTTAATCAAAGTTGGTCGTTAGTATTTATATTATAAAAAAAATACAAGGAAGACACAAATGTCTTCACAAATCCATCGTTCACAACCACCAGAGAGACACAATTCTTACTGCAGAAACGACCATTATATTTGAAGCTACGTCTCTGCAAAATTGCAAATTGGTCAAAATGTCTAATTTGCATTTTTGTAGTGGCATAGCCACCATTTTGTAGACTGTTATAAAGGTTGTCTCTGTAGGTGAGAAAATGTGACTGGTGATTAAGAAGACGGATCTGTGAAGATTTGTGTCTTCCATGTGTTTTTATATCTTTTAAAATGAATATTGTCATTTATAGATTTATTTAATATTTTATGTTAATAATTAGGATTTAGAATATTTATTATTAATTTATAAATATTTAAGTTATTATAATACATAAATAATTTAGAGGTATAAAATCATTCTAAATACACTGCAATAGGTTGCGATCTCCAAATTCACTTGTCGAGTGTTATTACTACTTGCAGAGATGATGACAAGAAGTAAATATTAAAGATTAAAAATATTATTTTCGTTTTATTTATTCCTTATTTAAAAATTATTGACGTGCATTTGAATGTTTTACTGATATTGCAAAGCTACATGTAATGACTGTTATGAATCTCTCGATTATTCTTATAGAAAAGAATTTACCAGTAACTTGATTAGACAAGGATGGATCACGGATTATAAGTTTCCCCGCTGTTTGCTAATATGTAAAATTTAAATATACATAATTACAAAACTCATGAAGTCTTTTCAAATATTTTATTAAAAGATGTCAATGTTTCCACCCCGTCAACACCACAGACTGTGCTCCTGGAAGAGGTGCTGAACAATCACTATTTTGTCACTATAAGTTAAGAACAGTGTAAATGAAACTCATATTTGTTACGAAGGTCTTTGATTGAAAATGTAATTATGTAAATAAAAACATATGTCTATTTTAACTTATGTGTAAATTGGCCTAAGTTAGGGTTTCGCGGTAAGGATATACTTTAGAATTTAAATTTATTATTATTGAATGGAAAGGAAGGGCCTCTTGTATGTTAGTAGTTAAAGATCACAAGTCTAATTTTGGCACTGGCTATACATCTTTTGGGATGTATAAATTATTTCGACTTCGATTATTATTTTTTAAGTAATTGTTAGTAAGTATATGTCTATGTTTTAAGTAATTTAAGTAAGTATATCGCTATATGATTAAAGATTGAATTAACAAATAAAGTTCCTTAAATATATAATTTATGAGAAAATGTCAACAAAATCTTAATCTTTAATGATAAATTATCCGATGGAAATATAATTTCCGATTACAAGTAAGAATTAATCACAATACAGTATTACAGATTTTCATCCGATTGATACGAGACTGAAGAAGTATTTTAAAACGAGTTTTATTTCTTAAACTATTTATTCTCTCTTTATAGAANCACAACCACCAGAGAGACACAATTCTTACTGCAGAAACGACCATTATATTTGAAGCTACGTCTCTGCAAAATTGCAAATTGGTCAAAATGTCTAATTTGCATTTTTGTAGTGGCATAGCCACCATTTTGTAGACTGTTATAAAGGTTGTCTCTGTAGGTGAGAAAATGTGACTGGTGATTAAGAAGACGGATCTGTGAAGATTTGTGTCTTCCATGTGTTTTTATATCTTTTAAAATGAATATTGTCATTTATAGATTTATTTAATATTTTATGTTAATAATTAGGATTTAGAATATTTATTATTAATTTATAAATATTTAAGTTATTATAATACATAAATAATTTAGAGGTATAAAATCATTCTAAATACACTGCAATAGGTTGCGATCTCCAAATTCACTTGTCGAGTGTTATTACTACTTGCAGAGATGATGACAAGAAGTAAATATTAAAGATTAAAAATATTATTTTCGTTTTATTTATTCCTTATTTAAAAATTATTGACGTGCATTTGAATGTTTTACTGATATTGCAAAGCTACATGTAATGACTGTTATGAATCTCTCGATTATTCTTATAGAAAAGAATTTACCAGTAACTTGATTAGACAAGGATGGATCACGGATTATAAGTTTCCCCGCTGTTTGCTAATATGTAAAATTTAAATATACATAATTACAAAACTCATGAAGTCTTTTCAAATATTTTATTAAAAGATGTCAATGTTTCCACCCCGTCAACACCACAGACTGTGCTCCTGGAAGAGGTGCTGAACAATCACTATTTTGTCACTATAAGTTAAGAACAGTGTAAATGAAACTCATATTTGTTACGAAGATCTTTGATTGAAAATGTAATTATGTAAATAAAAACATATGTCTATTTTAACTTATGTGTAAATTGGCCTAAGTTAGGGTTTCGCGGTAAGGATATACTTTAGAATTTAAATTTATTATTATTGAATGGAAAGGAAGGGCCTCTTGTATGTTAGTAGTTAAAGATCACAAGTCTAATTTTGGCACTGGCTATACATCTTTTGGGATGTATAAATTATTTCGACTTCGATTATTATTTTTTAAGTAATTGTTAGTAAGTATATGTCTATGTTTTAAGTAATTTAAGTAAGTATATCGCTATATGATTAAAGATTGAATTAACAAATAAAGTTCCTTAAATATATAATTTATGAGAAAATGTCAACAAAATCTTAATCTTTAATGATAAATTATCCGATGGAAATATAATTTCCGATTACAAGTAAGAATTAATCACAATACAGTATTACAGATTTTCATCCGATTGATACGAGACTGAAGAAGTATTTTAAAACGAGTTTTATTTCTTAAACTATTTATTCTCTCTTTATAGAAAATTTTAAAACAAATAAAAATATAGGGATAAATTTTAAAAATTAAAACAAATCTTAAGAAATTTTTTTATTTTAATTTGATTTAGTGGCAACAGATGGCAGAGAAAACGTGTATAAATGGCAAAAACAGAACCTGCAGGATGTAAATATTTTTTAAAATTTTCTTCAAATGTACGAAAAAACAATAAATAAAATCATTAAATATTTAACTTTTAAAGTTTATAAATCAAATATACTAATTCTTAATTAATTATTTTTGTTTGATTTAATAAAAATCTAAATTTTTAACTAAAATCCAATTCAATTAAACTAGATTTAGAAACGTCCAGTAATTTAAAATTTAATGATTTAATTAAAACATTTATAAAATTAGAAAATCTCATTTTAAACAATCAATTAACTTCAAACGTAATTAAAATTTAGGATTTAAAATACTTTAAAAACCACTCTTATATAAAGATTTCCTGGAAATTATAAGTACTAATTATTTAAATCAAATTTGATCATTTTAACTGATGTTATGAATTCTTCTACAGAATTCCCAATTTAGTATTTTGTAATTAATATTATAATCAGATTAGATTTCCTTATTATATCATCAATTCACGCGTTAAACAAGTATTGTGGGCATTGGTAAATATATTCAACTGTAAAAGGAATTAGCGCGTAAAATTAATGTTTAAAAGTCCAATTTTAAATGTTTATTGAGCAATTACAATTGATTTTTATGCTCTTTAATTTTGAAGGTAGAATTCTTCAATCCTATTCAGTTTCATTTGAATTTATAATTCTTTATAGTTTCAAAAAACGCACAGTTTCTTAAAAGTATATTCAATTCATTAAGTCAAGGCAATTTGTTGAATTAAAAGAAAGATTTTTCTTCTTTTCTATATACAAAATTTGNTTATGATATTTTATCGTTAATTTAACGTTTAATAATTTTTTTCTATATTTCACTAAATTGTATCTATCGTGTTATTTACTTTACCTTTTTTTAAATAAAATTAAATTGATTTTTATTATTGCTTTTTTAGATTTATAAATTGTTTAAAAATCGATCTTTCTTACGTAAATTTTTTTTTTAATTTAAAACGTTAATCAAAAATAATATTTTAAAAAATGTAATTTTCAAATATTCTAAACAATTTCTTTTTGTTTGTATTTTTTGAATTCAAAAAATTCTATAAATAAATTTTAAAATGACAAAAATTAATTTTTAAATATAAAAAATCCGGTTTAAATTCATAATTTAATGGAAAATTTCTTTATTTTTTAATTTAAAATAATAAATAAGTTAATTTTTAAGAAAAGAATAAATAAATAAATAAAATTTATAAGATTTTGTAGTATTAAATTCGATTTATTGCTGTTTAATTGTTGTTAAAAGGGAACGAACCTGTAAGAAAGTAAGAGAAAAATGAGTTTTAGATTAATAAAATTTAATTTAATTTAATAATAAAAAAGATTTAAAATAAAGTTTATAAATAATGTAAAGTTAAAGTAAAAGAAGTTCTTTTTATCATATTTTATATAGAAGAATTGATATTTTTGATTAGAGTAATCCTAGATTTAGGAAGGCGTAAGATTTACTTTTATCTTTGTTCAAACTGTCAATATAGCCTATATATTATATATAAGTTTATATTTTGTCGTACAAAAGTGTGTAGAATTTTATCAAGGGGTGAAGTATTGTACAATGGATAAGAGAGGAGAAGAAGAAGAATTATTATTTCATTTTAAAACTTACAGTCAAGTTTAAAACTGCACGAGAGTCTCTTAGTAAACATACAAAGTCCTGAAGAGGGACGAAGAAAGAATCAAGCATTACATAGTGATAATAGTGTGCAAGAGAGTGTTGAAAGTGTTTTCTTGGGTTGCTGGACGTTTCGAGGATTACAAAGGATATGAAATGCTCAGGAATAAAGACTTTCCAAATCCGTCGTTTGATCTTTGAGAAATGGGAAGATAGGTACGACACGTAACTTCCATTTTTCTTAATACCTGTGTAGTAGAAGACTGCAGAAGACAGGTTAGAGAGTCGGATGTTCTAACTCTACCCATTTGATCCTCTTAGAGTGGACGTTAAAGAAAATACAACCGGCGATCTATGATCGAAATGTTGGTAAAGTCGTTTACTACTGCCCGCATGTCGTCTTGTGCTGACAGTCCACCAGTTTTGCAATGGACGATGAAGTAGTGTAGCAGTGCTTAAAAGTTTTTTGGTCCACTCTTTATCGCATCTTTTCCTACTGCCATGTCGATAAATGCCAAACTATTTATAGCTTTCAAGATGTACTCTTCTTGTGGCTTTTAAACTTTACTAAATTCCTTTTTTTTTCTCCCTTCCATTTGTAGCATTGGTTTTTCAGAAAATTTTGTAAAAGTCTGACGATTTTTGATTTTTATCTATTTCTATGAACTTGAAACTACTCGTTTCACAAGTTTTATATATATAAAATATATATAAAACTAAAATTTTTAAAAAATTTTTTTAAAGTCCTACTTAAAATTTTGGTGTAAAACTGTCAAATTTCCGTGCCGCTAAATACAAATTTATTCAAAAAAACCCAAGGAAAAATATAAGTTTTTTCGGGGTTTGCTAGAAGTAGAAAAGAAGAATTATTCTTGAAAATTTTATTAATTCGTTGGAAACCTTTATTATGGCATCATCGATTTTTTGCATGACAGTTCAACCGAACTAAATTGTCAAATTATACGCTTTACCGAACTTTGTCACGTTTCAGTCAAAAACATTGTTACGTCATGTCATATTTTAGATAAAATCATAATTAAGATAAGTCACATTTGATTTTTATTCAATTTTAACTTGACATTAAACTTGTTCCGTTTGATTTTGTTGCAGCTTTTATCAACAATCATTGAGTTTGACTCGGAATTTTAATTATAAAATTAAATAATTTTCTCTTTTAAAATTTTAAAATATTTTATTAAAAATATATTTGAATAAAAATAAATAAATTAATTAAAATTTTAGTATTTAACTTTATTTTAAAATATGCCACATTATAATTAATGGAGCTTACATGTTTGAATTACATAAACTTGTCAAAAGCAATAATTGCTGTCAGGTAAGTACTTTAAAAAATAAAATAAATGAAAACTCTTGACAGGGATTATTTTTAAGTGTAGAAAAATTTATTAATTTTTATCTTTATTCTGTAAATAAGCATTATATATATTTTTTAATTTTTAATTTAGTACTTATATAAGATAATTAATGGATTATAAGATTATAAAATATTATATGGTTATATAATAATCATCTTGTAATTGTAAATAACATTAATCACAATATTGTTATAACAGTACTGTACTTGTATATTGTTGAATCTCTCAAAACAACTGAGCTAAATCATTCGCTTTTATTTATTCATTATACTGTGGATGTTCATTATATCAAGAGTTTAACGTATTTTAAACATTACTTTTCCTGTTTTATTGTATTTTATTATTTTAAATTTATCGTTAAAGAGGAGGAAACTTTAAACTTCGTGTATTTTGGCATTGATTTATAATAATTAAAAATAAAAAATGATTGCATTAAATTTTTTATTTTTTAATGTTTTAACAATAAAGTTGTAAAAACATTCTAACATAATTTAATAACTAAAATATTTATTGTAATAATTTATTTTATTGCTTCAGTAGCGAAGTTATTACTAAAACAGGAATATTTATAGCATTTAACACAATAATTTAATGCTATAACAATAAAATTATTGTGATATATGGGTGTTATTGGTGCTATATAGTATATGGATGTTTAGTGCCCACAGAGCAATGAGATAAAAATAAGGAAAAAAATCATGTACAATATTAATCACTTTATATAACTATTAAAATGAAAAATAATATTTAATTATAGAAACTAAATGGAAATTAATAAATTATTCTTTAATTAAGATTGATAATAAATTAATATTCTTGATAGAAATTAATTTTAAACAAAGAAGAATATCTACTTTTAATTTATAAATGAACATTATTATTTTAAATTTAAATTTTAGTATTATATCAGATATAAATACTAAGTTATATATAGCATTATCACAAAATTTTTATTGTTAAATTAAAATTATTGTCATAAATGCTTTAGTATTTAACATAATAAATATACTACTTTACTGTGTTTTACTATTTCAGCAATAAAATTATTGTAATAAACACTTTAACATATTTTTAAGTTTTAAAAGTATTTTCTGTTAAAACTGTTATAAAAATATAAATTTAAAGAAATTATTTTGTTTTAATTTATATGGACTAAAATGCATTCTATAAACTTCACATTTCTTAATTTACTATTTTAAAAAAGTAGTCTAATAATATAGAATATATTCTTTTAATTTTCCAAGATTTTCAAGATTTCTATTTATTTATTTTTTTTTTATCCGTATAAAAACACAACAAAGTTGAAACGAATTTTATTTTTATTTCTTTTTATAACAATTTTTTATTTTAAGTACAATACAAGAATTTAAAATAATAATAATAATAAATAAAAGTAAAGATCATCGTTTACGTAATTTAATTCAACATTAGTTTAGTAGTCTGGAAATAAAGCAAAATAATTCTACTTTGATTTAGATTTTTCGATCGATATTTATCACAACTCATTTGGTTTGCTTTTGAATTTAATGGAAAAGGATATATTTTTTTCTTTTTTCCCAAATATTCTCTTAAATTATTGACAAATATTAAATGATATAACATAAACAGTACGAAAAATATATATAACATATACTCTATGTATATTTGGCAGATAGCTAAGTCAATTAAGGTGTCAGATATCGCTATGAGGGACCCGCCATCGTATCAGGGCGGCCAAAAAACCATCAAGAATTTTTCGGGGCTAATCTGTTCCAGATATGTCGAACTCCGTCCGTCANAAAAAAAAAAAAAAAAAAATATATATATATATATATATACACACTCGGCTTTGTTTTTATACGGTAGATACGTTCTCGAAAAATTCGTGTAAAGATATTATCCGTATGAAAAACTGTAAGATTGGTTCTATTAAATCTTAGAAACCAGCAAAACTAATACGATAAACCAATTAATAACCTCTTAGTACTCGCTGAGCGGAAGGAGGTCTTTGACCTATCCGAAACTGCTTCTATAAAGAAAAAACACAAATAAATAAATAATAAAATATTTTAATTTTAGTTAATAAATTAGAGGAGGGACAATTGGAATTTATTTATCAGTAAAATTTAATCAGTTTGTATTATTCGTACAGATTATATTTTTTATTCGACTTTTTCAATTAAATGTCAAAAACAACTCTCTAGCTTTCAATACCAAATGGCACATTTTGTATTGAAAGAAATCGGAAAAAACGCGCAAACAAATCGTCAAAGTTTGAATTAAATTTTTTCTCATTGCTTTAATAGCGGGTAAATTCGGAATGAAAGACTGATTGTCACGAAACACGTTCAAATAAATCGTAAAAACAGCCAAATCTTAAAATTTACTTGACCGTATGTAACAACGTTAAATGCAAAGTCTAAGAATTTTTTAAATAAAAATCAATTTTCTAGAAAGGAAGGATGAATATTTTTTCTTAAAATTAAATGAATTAAATGAAATGAAGATTTTTAAAAAAGGCAATTTATTGAAAANATCTAAATAAAACTGTTTCTAATAACAAATTCTTTACTATAAATATAACCTATTAAATATTTACAGCTTTATTTATAAATCATTATATCGCTTACATAACATTAATTTATAACAATTTATTTTTAAACTTTAAGTTTTATTCTAAATATAAACATAATTTCAGAAAATTTCTATAATTTACATATTTAAAAATAATATTTCTGAATATAATGGATTATTTTAACGATTATATAAAAATAGCCGTGTTTTTATACCAAAAATCGTGATATTAAGAGTCATTAAGACAATTTTTAAATTTCAGAATTAATCTAAAAATAAAAATTAAAACATAATGCGATAAAAACATTGGTAAAAAATATATAATATTAAAAGCCGAAAATACTTTTATTATAATTAAGTAGCATAAAAACATGAAGTATTCGAATCATTAAAATTCGTTATAGGTAATTTTCATTTATTAGACGACGAATAATTTGCTGAAAAATTACATTTTTAGAGTTTTTAAAAAAATTCAATTAAAATTAAACAAAATATTCAGAAATTCTGATTTAACTTAGAAATAAATTGCACACATAACCTCTTCAGGAATGGAATTGCAATAAATTTGTATAACGATTCAGTTTCAGTATTCAATTACAAATTAATTTTTTAGTTTTCCAATAAATAAATAAATATACTGTATATATATATATATATATATATATACAGTATATTTATTTATTTATTGGAAAACTAAAAAATTAATTTGTAATTGAATACTGAAACTGAATCGTTATACAAATTTATTGCAATTCCATTCCTGAAGAGGTTATGTGTGCAATTTATTTCTAAGTTAAATCAGAATTTCTGAATATTTTGTTTAATTTTAATTGAATTTTTTTAAAAACTCTAAAAATGTAATTTTTCAGCAAATTATTCGTCGTCTAATAAATGAAAATTACCTATAACGAATTTTAATGATTCGAATACTTCATGTTTTTATGCTACTTAATTATAATAAAAGTATTTTCGGCTTTTAATATTATATATTTTTTACCAATGTTTTTATCGCATTATGTTTTAATTTTTATTTTTAGATTAATTCTGAAATTTAAAAATTGTCTTAATGACTCTTAATATCACGATTTTTGGTATAAAAACACGGCTATTTTTATATAATCGTTAAAATAATCCATTATATTCAGAAATATTATTTTTAAATATGTAAATTATAGAAATTTTCTGAAATTATGTTTATATTTAGAATAAAACTTAAAGTTTAAAAATAAATTGTTATAAATTAATGTTATGTAAGCGATATAATGATTTATAAATAAAGCTGTAAATATTTAATAGGTTATATTTATAGTAAAGAATTTGTTATTAGAAACAGTTTTATTTAGATTGTATTTATCTTCATTGGTGAGAAATAAATTCCTAACTAAATATATTTTATATCTATAAATATCTTCTTCCACTGATGATAAGCACGATCGAAACAACAAAGTTAGAATATAAAACCGTGTATAGAGGCCGTGAGCTACAGTATATTTTAAGACTTACATATGGATAGTACATGAAAGCAAGATCTCTCTTGTATCAAATGTCAGTCCTACTATCTTTAAGATATCTAATTTTCGTAAAATGTTTTGAGTAATAAAATATAGAAAAAATAAACAGATCTGTCAGAACAAAATAAAGTACAAGAATATGTTCATACCAATTCAGTAGCTAGAAATAAATCATTGGGATTAGATTTATAAATGAAAGGCAAGCTGAAAAAATTTTATAGACCTATAAATAGGTCTGGTATTAGTAGAACCTCCTACGCTATTAGCTTTATCAGTTTAATTTGCTCGCTTTTCCAAGCTTGGTGTGAATGATTATTATTAATTTAATGTGTTAAAAATAGGTTTACATTATATGATAGTGCATGAGACAAGATTAAAAATTCAGATTGAAACATGACACAAAGAGAACAAGGTTATGGCGAATGACTGGTATTTTTCTCTTTTCCAGCCAGCATTTATTACCTATAGTCCAACGTAAAAAAAGTAACAGTAGCCTAAGTTTACCTAATCGAAAGTGTATATTATACGAGTACATACTACATATGGAGGACTTTTAAATTTTTTAGGAGCTTAGCCATCTCCTAGCCCCGTAGCTACGGCACTACTCCATACAAATGTAAGAATGTCCGGTTAAAACCGGACATTCTTACATTTGTATCTAGTATATTTGTATGGAGTAAAAAATATTTGTATTTTTTTGTATTTGTATCCTGATGGAAAATTCTGTTGTTTTTAAAAATATATTATAATTTAATAGTCACTCTTGTATAGTTTTATATTTAAGCAAATTTTAGAAAATCTAGAATCTGTTGTCTTTTAAAGCGATGTTTGGTTTTAACCGGACAATTTTAATAATAAAATGCTATCACTATTATAAATGAAAATAACACAAAGTGAAAACGAGTTTAATGTGTAATTACTGAAAGAGAAAGTCTCAATATCAATATCTGATTATTTCAATTTTCAAGTTATTTTAGTTTGTCGGAAAAGTTCTACTTTCCATAACTCACAAGTTAGATAATTATACAGATCATCCAAGTAAAAAATAAATTAGGCTATGTACTCTATTTTCTCATGGGAAAAATAGAAAACTTTCTTATTAGAACTGCTTGAATATTAAATTCCTGTTGTTTATCACTGTCTTTACAAAATTTATATTCAAAAAAGAAAAATCCGTGGAGAGATAAGAAAATAACAATAATATAAAATAAGACTTTTTCAGTTTTCAGCTTTGAATATTTATAAGCATGAAATTTTATGACATATTAATATCTTGCTTTCTTTTTACTTTTTATGCTTAGTATGCTATAAAAAGTGTGGCCTAATGGCCTAATTAAAAGAAGAACTCCAAAATCATTTGGGAATGTTTCTTTTAATCCCATGAATTTTAATTATATATTTATGAAATTTTAAAAAGGTTTTATATTAGCAGAAAGTGTCGATTTTCTTATAATACACCAACAATGAATCTATTTATAAATTGAAAATTCTTTTATTTAAACTGAATAATTCTTGCCATTGTCTAATCTTATCAGTAACAAGAAAGAAGTTATATTGAAGAAATTTAAAACATACTAACCTAAAAGACCTTATATTCTACTGAATTGCAGTAAAGAATTTATTTATAAAAACCTTAGATATTTTTTAAATAAAAACTTTAGAAATTGGCGATATCAAACTTCATATCAGTTTGATCTTGCCAATTTATTGCATTAATATTTCTGACAATATCTGACGATATCAAAACCGATATCTTAATACCAGTTTGATAAATAGCCTAATATTTCATCGATTATATAAACCACAATAAATAAAACGTATTTTATGGAAAACTAAGACTGATATAACGAAACGTTATTGAACGATAACTTTTTAAAAATTTCATCTTTTATATATATAACTAGTAGGTAAGACCGGCGTTGCCCGGGCAAAAAAATTAATCTCGATTATATTATAACATGTTGCAAAAGTTAAATTCTTTATTGCATATGGTTAACATATTATAAAACCCCAAAATGAAGACAATCCCAATCAACTCGGTGTTGAGTTGAACATGAAGCCCTGAAAAAGAATTCTCTGCTGTAGCTGGAAAATTCTTTTTCGAGGCTTTTAATAAGTTATATTAAGCTATTTCGTTTAAAATGTATTCTGGAGCGTTAACAAAATGCATAGAAGTAGGGAATGTGATAAACATGACCATCCACACAAGATCATCCAACTTTTTAATCACTGTTGAGCCTGTGCGCATTTCTCACTGGACTTAATTATTTTTAACAGTTTACTATTGTGTATCAAGTAAGTAATTGCTTTGATAAATCTATAGATCATCGCAAATAGCATAAGTTGCCACATGCGACCGAAAAGTAAAGTTACCTGATAATGAAGGTAGGAACGAAACTGAAATCGGAATTAAAACCGGAAATGCAAAGCGAAGAAAAATACGCTAAAAATTTAATATCAGAAGTGGAACGATATTAAAGTGCCTCTGATATGCCAACTTCTAAAATGTAAATTTAGTTTCATGCAGTTACCGATAGGAAAATCTCCGATTATTGAATGTGATACCGCCAGAATAAAGAAAAAATGTTCATAAAATTGTGAACGGATTTTTATTCCCAAAATGAGAATATGTCCGCATATATGAGGCGGTATGGTAACCCTATTATTGCAAATGTTATTAAACATATAGCCTGTAAACGTTTTGTAGTAGATTTTTTTTGGTATGTCAAAAATTTAACATTAATCTCTTTGAAAACAGCATTATTTAGTGAATACATTTTGGCATTAAATTCTAATACGCTATAAACTGGCAAATTTTTATTTAATAGAAACTTTTATTTAAAAAAATAGGTTGTAGAATTTTCTATAAAAAATATTAATATTCGATATTAATTTTGAATTTAGAATCGATTTTATTCGGTCTCAAGTTATTGATTTTAAAACTTACATTTCTTTCATAAGTTTTCAATGAAATGTTTATTCATTATATACATAGTAGTCCTGGTTAGCGTGAATCCCATTTAGTGTCAACTATCAATGTCATTAGTTTATGACGTCCCAACAGAAATCTACACTTAATTCCGGTTCAGAGAAATTAGATTAATATTTACTGTCAAATTTTTTTCTAGTTCGAAATATATAATTAGTATGGGCCCTAATACAAAATATTGGTTAACGTCAACGTTCCTTCCGCTTATCTGGCAGAATTAATATTAATATACACTTATATTTTGTTGAAACTTTTTGAAAATTTAGCTGATTTCCATTTCAAACTTTGCATACATGTAAAGTCTGTATTCTTATATTGTACAATTGTATCATGATTTCTGTCATTGTCAACATGTAAATTCATAAGTATTTCCTTTCATATTAATCAAAAGTTAATCGAAGATTCTAATGCTTTATATACTTTTTTAAAACTCTCTTCACCCTGTGGGCACAGGGAAGGCCTCTTTCAGCAAGCCCATTATAACTTCGGCCAGGTCCACAATGGGGCGGCTGGATGGTGAGGGATGGGGTCCGACATATCCGGACGGACCACCTCTCGAAAAATTCCTGAGAATTTTCGACCCATCCGGATTCGATTCCAGGTACCTCAGAGCGATAGGCTGCCACCTTGACCGCTCAGCTATCCGGCTGTCATTGTATATACATTGTATATAGACCTAATTGGCTATACAATAGGTTTTTTTCCGTTTTTTAGTCCGTCTGGACTAAAAAACGGAAAAAAACCTATTGTATAGCCAATTAGGTCTATATACAATGATTAGGTTCCTAACCAAGATTCACAAAAATTTATCTGAAACGAACAATAAATTGAGCCCCGCATCACAATGCGGGGCTCAATTTTTAATCGCAATTTTTAATCATACTTTTTAAATTTATTTAATTTTAAATATATACTGTCCACTTCAAATTAGTAGTCTTGTCCCTGTACATCGTACTTTTCCTGTTAGATAGATGTCCTCATGACTCTGTTGCTAACTCCTTTCACGGAAAAATTTTTTGAATTGAAATAACGTGACTTTTGTTTTGCATAGGAAGTTCATATACAGGGTGTTAATCAGGGTCTAAGCCTCTAAGGTCTCCTGTCCCCAAGCTTTCCATATCTGGTCTCTCCTTTTCTCTAACACGTTCTTCAGATTAAGGAAAGATAGAGACAGACAACAGTGGGAATTTATATATTTATATTTTTTTCAAATTGCAGCCCAAATAGAAATTGCAGTCTTACAGTGAAATGTACAGTATAGTTTAATATTACCATATCTATACAATATATGCAACATACCTTTCAGGCTAAAATTGCATAAAACTCGTTAAAATCAATTTTGATACTTTAAGATGATCCACAGATGTTGATTCTAACGAGAAAATACATAACACTATGTGTTTAAGTATATTATATTCGTTCGTGAAATGTGGACCGACTAAATACAGTTAAACTCGGATTTCGAACGCCTCGGTTACCAAACAAGTACTCGGCAAGATCCGGTCGCCGTTTTCGAACAACTTTTACGTTCGAAACCCAAGGTTTGACTGTATATCCTTTATTATATTAATATATTGATTATTTATTAAACTGTTATTATATTACTTAGAAATTTGGTTTTAAAATATATATAAAAGTGCCGTAGAACAATAACTCCCTCTTCATTTTAAAATACAGAATCGTATAATTTGTGAAAGTTATAAAACAAAGTAATATCTCACAACAGTTAGTGACTATAGCAGGGTCGCTGAGCGCTTGTAAGGGGCAAAATGTGGGCATGGTTAGAGCCCTTTTGCTATTTTTATAACAAATAAAATACGTAGATTTTTTTTATTAACAAAATGCATTCTTAAAGAGTTTTTTAGTAAAAATAATAATAATGTATTGTAATAGCCTGTTCAAAACCGCTGCGTAACATTGGCTGCGTTCAGAAAGTCAACAGTTGTGTAACTGAGCAAGATATTTCAATCGGTGGATCTGCTGAACGATGAGTAACGTATGCGTTATGAACAGGAAGCAGCCATCATTGGTCAGTTGCAGCTAGTGAAAGGTAGCGTAAACGAAAGATGTTACTAAATGTGACGTCAAACACCAAGCATGTTCCGAAACAGTGCTATTATAGAGGGCGTTCGGCAGGAAAATACTCAACATCTCCACAACTGTTGATTCTGCTGGACGCAGCCAATGAAAGTTATATCATTGTTAATATTGATATGAAGCGTGCAATTTCATAATGTTGTAAATACCAAAAAAAACTTTTCAGAAGAAGTAAAAAACATTTTTTCTAGGGTATGAATTAATTTCAATTTTACAATAAAATGGTAAAAAACTCTAGATTACAAATTCTCCGGGATATCAAAATTATATAAATATAAGTTGTAACATTTTAAGAGTCAAAAGTCACGTGACTTGCACTTTGGTGCTTCAAACGCTATGGCTTTACATAAATTCAACCTAAAAATACAGCCATTTACAATGCTAATATCGCCACAATATTTATTTGCAGCAGAAAATATTGCGTTTAGAATTCAATTCTTCAATAAAACGTATTTAGAAAAAAAATGGCATTTACAACGCATGGCACGCTTCAAATCAGTTTTTACTAATGTATTTATTTTCAAACAATACAAAACTTTTGCAATATAAAAATTATACGTTTTGAAGTTTATAATTCTTTATAACGAATTAATAAATATGCTTTAGTTATTAGAATAATCCTTTACTTTATATTTGGATCTTAAAAATGAAACATTCCTATTGAATTCATATTTTATTAGGCATTTTACAATTATAAAAAAACGAACCACTGCTTAAAAAGTAATATACAAATATATTATTTAAACAAATATAATAATATAAAAATTAAACTAGTTCTAACCATTCTTAGAATGGTCTTAAATACGGTATATAGGCCTATATAGGCTTACCATACTGTCAGGTTACCCTACTGTATATTCCTAAAATAGGTAAGATACGGTATGAGTTTCAATATTTTACTAATTAATTGTATTAAATATCACATTTTAATGAAAACTAAAAACTTTATTTAATAATTATTAAAATTAAAATTTAATTAAAGCAATTATATTATAATCAATACATATTACAATAAAGCAAGTTGCTTGATAAAGTGGCTTTAATACAGCCGGATAAGGAAGCCAATGACGAAGTCCGTTTCAAATTAAACGGGCTTGCTTATCCGGCTGTAGTAAAGCAGTTTTACTAGTCAACCTGCTCTTAATTTGCAAATGAAAGACTTATTTACAAATTTGAATATTTCTGCATGTTCATTGTACAGTAGGTTCCACAAAAAGGTATGACAATGAACTGTATTTATTTTGCATTAATTTTATAATCTATCAAAAATTATTCTATTCATGGTATTGTTTATTATTAAATCGCTTTTAAATTACAATTAAACAAACATTTGTATCATACAAATATTTGCTGTAATAATAAATAACGACATAGAAAATAGTCTAATACTTAAGTTATTTACATATAATTATTCAAGTAAGATGTGTTTAAGTATA
>NW_019386278.1:25297-61556 GCF_000671375.1 Centruroides sculpturatus | reverse complement strand
AAACAACAAATTAAAATATATTAATAAGTAAATAAATTATGATAAAATTTATTTACTGAGTAACAATTTATTTTAAGAAAAAAATTAACTTATTTAAAAATTCCTATCATTATTAATTTTAAAATAAACATTTTCTTTATTTATCCATCCATTTATTTTACGTTTACACGATGATATGTGTCAAGCTCCAAATACAATTATATTAAGTGACATAATTTAATGTAGGGTGTTTGTCAATTAGGAAGAGATTCTCCCCAATCAACAAAGGTCCTGAATTAAATTATATATATTGGAACACTAAATAAATTTTAACAATACATAATTAAATAAAAAGAATACAGAATATAAAGGAAAAAATATTTTTTCATAATCCAGCATGGCCCAAAATTCAGGTAACTGTGTTTATAAGCAATTCAATAATTTATGAAAGTATTCTAAAAACATTATAATTTGTGTATTGAGCAAGAAGTATTTCACTTTATTACAAATTTTTATAAAAACTGTAACAAAGAACGGTGAACCGTTGATATACTGTAGCGAACTCTCAATAGACTGTACTGTCATGTTATTCTTTATGTATGTAGCGAAAGGACTAATAAAATTGTTCACTACATTGGAAGTTTACTATATCGGATGGTCTCTGTATCAAGAATCTACTGTATTTGAATAAGACAACAGTCACTACAACATAACTATGACACAACTGGAGAAGTAACCAAACAAAAGATCAATTACTATAGGCTTTCTTCAGTTGATCTATAGCTGTTGGTCTTTCAATTTGTTTAATTAAATATATTGTTGGAATTACAGGAAGTGTACTGCTTCTTTTGTTTAGTCATTAACAAGGTTAACTGACTTTTGGACCATCGTGTGTTTAATCTGACTTCATTTTATTATTAATTACATCATACAACTTTTTAAATAAGACTATTTATAATTTATAAATAAAAATCAATAAAAAAGAAAATTACATTTAAAGTTTAAAGTTTTTTTCCCTCTGTTTTAATTAATATTTTCAGAAGATTAGTGAAGATTAGTTGCATTGTCTAATCACCATATTGTATAGATTTTTATCGTTTTTTGTGTTTTAAACATCAATAATTTTTTTTTTAAATTGTGAAAAAGAATGAGCAAAAACTTATATATAATACGTCAGAATGATAAATTACAAAAAACTGAACAGAACATTTTCAATAAATATTCAAGATAAGAAAGTTATTAAATAATAATAGCTTAAGGGAATTGGGAAATCAGGGATTTTTTCCTCCTAAGAAAACTTTTGATGTGCTTTGTCATATCACTAATGTTGAAGAATGAATGGGTATAATTTATATTAGCTCATAAGCAGAAAAGAAATAAGCTGAAATAGTTAGTTGGTTAAAAGTACTTTTTAGTTATTTAAAAAAAATTGAAAAAATTATTAATACTGATGAGTTTTAATCAATAATTAAATAATTTATCTTAGCTGAAAGCTTAAAAAGTTTCAGTAAATTTGCCTCTCTAGACACTTCAAGTTTAAATTTAATTTTTAATTTTATTTATATTCAACTTAGAGTCAAAATAAAAGTTCAAATTTATATTAAATATTCACATTTATTTAATATTCAAACTTATATCCAATTTTTAATACCTTTCTGAATAAAATATTTTGCATTTCAATTTAATATTCACCAAATTTGATATGAAAAAATGTTGAGTTCCGTTTGTTTATCAGTTAAATTTTCAGGAGAGTTTAAAAAATTATTTTTTAAAATTTCAAACTTTAATGGAAAACAAATCAAGTATAATCGCATTTTTTAATATATTCAATAAACTTTTACTGATCGATAAAAGGACGAACGGTGATAAGTTTTACGTTTCAAAATCGTTAAATACCAAATTTTATTCAAAATTATTAACAAAAACCGATTTAAAATTTAGCAAAAATGCTCTCTTCATATATTTTCAAGTTTACATCCGTTTTTGACAAATTTATGGAACTGTAACTGATAGAAAAAAACCTGAAAAATTTAGCTTCAGCATAAGTATTTAAATAATTAAATACTACATTCTATATGATATTTATTTTAAATTGTCGATATATTTAAACAGAATCTTGTGCGACATACTGTATTTCAAAGCATGTAAAGTACTGACATTTATAATTATTGAAATTTGTAAATATATCATGCAAGTTTTCCTTTTGATTTCCTGAACAAGAAAGAAAACCGAAGTATTAGATAATAATAATAATAAAGAAAATATATTCGTTTGTTATTTTTTTTAGAGATTTATTTGTAAGTAAAATTTTGAATATAATCTTATTTAACTATAGTAATTGAAGCATTAATTCTTGAACCGTTAGAAATTATTTCAATTGGAATTTTAAAATATTACAAGAAAGAATTTTAGATAAGATTTAAATATCTTGAATATGGATTTAAAATAAATTTTTAGTTATTTGTTTTTCTAAATATTAAAAATTTATTTAATCAAAAAGAATTGTAATGTAATTAGTTGCAGATACTGTACTTTTTAAAAATTCAAAAATCAGTTTTTTATATTAGTTTCGTTATTCATATTTCTCTTCCATGTAATATTCAATAAACAAATTACTGTATTTTTAAATACAGTAATTTATTTAATGTAAATTACTGTATTATTAAATACAGTAATTTACAGTAACATTTGAAAAATTTTTAAATAATGAATTATACATAAATTATTTTTGAAATATCTCATAATATACAAAACTTATAAGCATTATCTTAAAAATCGATTGTTCATTTGATGTCGTCTCATTTAAATCTTTCCTTTTAGTAAAAATCTTTAAAGAAGACATTCGACTTCATAATTACACATTAGTAAAATGAGAAATTTTGAAAATACTTTCAGTAATTTTACAGAAAATAAATATGAACATTCGGAAATTCGTGAATTTCTTTCAAATAATGTTTTTGTAAAGGAAAAAAAAGATAAAGTGGATTCTTTATATTTTAAAGGTCGATCGATTGGATAAATCGAGCAAAAGATTGACATTGCTTTAGGTGCTGTCAATGCTGGATAGTTTTTACACTAGATCCCTCCGATCTCCATTTCAATATGACACTAACATCTGCACCATCTGGATATAACAGATTGGTGGTTTTATATATGAGAAGATTGAATGAATTTAATTTTAACCATTTTCTAGAAAGATTTTTTTTGTTGTTGCAGATTGCATTCAATTATTAAAATTATAAGGAAATTGTATAAATTGAATTTAGAAATCATATCACATCGCTCTTAACAGAGAGTAGGCGATAACAGAGTTTTAGGTCATGGTTTCCTGGGGCATTGATAAGTCTTAACAAAGTTTATTGCTGAAAAAAACGAAAAAGTATATATAAAAATATCGATTTTCTTTTGTAAAAATATCACAAGAAGTAAAGTAAGTTGTCGTGTTAAGCACTGGTTTAAATGATCCTTAAACAGTTAAGTGATTTAATGATTACAGATTTCTTTACATAAGAATCAATTATATGCCATTGTTAAAATATAACTAAATCTTTTGTATAAATTTTCATTAATAAATCTTTAAAAAATAAAATTAAAATTTACGTAAACATGAATATTAAACACATAATAATTGCATTTTTAATTGGAAAATTTTAAAGGATTTAGGCTACTCTTAATTTAGAAAATATTCTTACTGAAATTATAAAAGGAATTTAAAATGATAAATCGTTTTAAATTATCATTAAAAAAGAAAATTATGCATTAAAAATTTAAAATAATAAAAATAAAGTAAATGATTATTAATGTAAGATTTTTCCAACTGTGCTTTTATGATAAAGTAAAACAAGGTTAATACACAAACTCTTTATTTATCATAAGATTGAAATTATATCAAACATTAACATTTTACATTTAGTGAGATTAATAATTTCTCTTTGTTATTTAACTATATTTAATTTTAGTTTGATTAAACTTTCCTGCAATGAATGCATTTATCTATTGTGACTAACTTCTAAATTACTTGCTTTGTTTCACAAATTAAATCTGACAAACCATAAAATATAATATAATTATTATAGTATATCATTATTTAAAATATTCTGTTATTGAAAATAATTTATTTTATTATTAAAATAATTGTTTTTATTATGTTATATATTTCCTTAATTNGGAATTTCCCCACTGTATACGTACTTTTTAATATCAATTAATGAATTTTATATATAAATAAAACATTTATATATAAAATTTCAATCTAAAATCCTTATTTTTAAGGTTATTACTAAAAATTTCAATTAGTAAAATTAATTTTACAGAGAAATTTTATCTTTTAAGTACAATGATAACTTACATTAGTTATGTATACACTGAAGCAAAGTACAGTATATACTAAATACATTTTATTCCGAATTTATAAATTTTAAACAGTAAAAATTGATGATAAAGTGCATTAAGGCATAATAAAGGCTATATTAAATGTATGATCCACAATGGATCAGCATTATTCTATATAGCGTGAAAAATTAATATTGCTCCCTATATAGATATATATAAATCTTGCCATTTATAGCTGTAGAAATGCACCAATTAAACAAACGTCACTTTACTCCCTAATTGAGTAGTCTGAGGTATAGCATTAACTGTATTTAAAGCTTGGAGGGCCAATCTGTTTGCTAAACGTGCTCTATTTGTAGAATGTAGATACTGTTCATGAGCGGCATTTATATATTGACGGTACATTTTACACTCTTGCTGTTCTTTAGCTTCTTTTCTCATATATTTAATCATCATAATGCCTATACCAAACGAATAGAAAAACAGCACCACTACTATATATATAACGGCGTTTTTTTGATTTTCTGGTGAATTTGGATCCGATTTTTCTTCTTCGTTTTGTATACCAGAATTGTTTGAGACGTTCGAAGCTAGTGAAGCTAGATAATCGTTCAGATATCTTGTTATATTGTGACAATGAATAGTGATGTAGGCATTTCCTACTGGAAGTTCTGCACTAGCATTACTCATGTCTGTGCAGATAGCATTCATGGCAGGAAAAACGATCGATCATGTTTTATCCGTTTCAGCTTTACCTATGGAAACAAAAACTATTCATTATTTATTTATAACAACAACATTTTAACTTATACATTAATCTCATTCAAATTACTTACATTTATACAGCTTGTTTTTATTAATTAAGCTATAAAATGAAATATTGCTGTAGCAATTAATGAAACGTAAAATATCTTAAAGACAAAATGTAAATTTCTTTTTATTTTTCAGCAAGAATATAAAGTTTAAAACAATTTCCTGATATAAAACATTTTAAACTTTATTAAAAATTTTTATTTTATGCATATTTTATGCTATTTTAAATGCTTAATTTCATATTATGCTAATTTCATTTGCTTAATTTAAATTCATATTTTAGACATTAAAGTATAGTTTTTAAATATTTAAATATTAAAAATAACTTATTTTCAAACTTTAAATTAAAAAACAACAGATGTTTTTAATAATTTATCTATCTATATTTTTAAAAATAAATAAATAAAATATTTTTTTATAGTAAAAGCACATTTAGAAACGTATTCTTCGAAAACAAAATGTCACATTAAATTAAGATTTCACTTCTATGAACGTTTCGTGACTTTAACAATTTCATAACAACAACAACTTACCATTTATTTATGTTTTTACTGACAGGAGAAAATGTAAGTTCATTTTACCACTCATCTTGTTAAATCTTCACTTAAAGGTTCTTAGCAGGATAAGTGGCAAGAGATTTCGCTTTACTCTAATCTAACTTATATATCTTCTATATTTTTAAACAGAAGAAAACAATATATATATACGTATATTCTCACTTTATCTAAGAAGCAAATAGTCCATTTCAAAAATAAACATCATTTTTCTGAAAAATATATGGAGCACTTTAAAATCCACATGAACTTTCAAGTCTTATGTTTACATTTTCTTAAATTTAATGTGTTTGTTCGAATTAATATAAATGATTTAAAGTTAATAAATTGAAACATTTTATTTATATAAGGAAAATATAATTATTTTAGTAATTTTTTAATTAAAAATATTTTTTGATTGTTTAATTTCATCTGTTTAATCAAGTGTCTGTATATTGTTTCTCGAATTTCCGGTCTATTTCATTCCGGAATTTCCTGGCAGTTCCCGGCATATTTTTATAATGCAAGAAAGAAACCAATTTTATAGTTTAATTACTTGTGTATCACTTATATTAGGAAACTTTTTGTCATTTGGACTTATCTGTACATTTGCTATTTGAAAAATATTATTTACAAGAAAGAAATAACGAGTCTAACCAAAGTAATATATCTTATTTCGTTAACTCNCATATATACAACTATACATATAAATATATATATATATATACAACTATATATATAAAATATCAAAATCAGAAAAAAATCCATATCTTTTTATAATTTTTCATATTCCTTCCTTAACGACATTTGGTGATAGTTAAAATTATTGTAAATATTACTTCATAATGATTATCAAAAAATAATTTCAATTTTAAAATTTTAAAATTTCTTTACTAAAAATTTAATATTTTTTAGATTAAAAGAATATAAACTAATACGAGAAAATAAAATCAATCAGTGAATAAATAATGACTAATCTGATTAAGATTTCTAATGGATTTATTAATGTAAGAAGTATTTAGATAGGATGATAAAAGCAAATTCAAAATTTGGAGTAGACTGATTATAATTGTGACATACTGTAAAAGTAATTATAATTCTAAGTATGATGATAAACTAAACATGCGTTGGTTTGGTTAGAAAAGTGTACGCTATTACATTAATTTAACGTCATTTTATAGTTTCCGATTACAAAATAAGATATCCAGCAACGTGTTGCTGGATTTTTCATTTAAGAAACACTAAGAGACATTGGCACAAGTCAAAATTGTGTGTGGTATCATTTGTTATTAGATAATAATAAAAACAATTTTTATATTATTAATTATTACAAACTATATTTTTTTTTAAAAAACTCATCTCTACTCTCAAAATTTTGTCTTTTGACCAAAAAAGACAAAATTTTGAGAGTAGAGATGAGTTTTTTAAAAAAAAATTGTAAATGCCAATAACAAGGAAAATTTTCATTATATGGCATTTTATCTGCCTCTCGACTTTTAACCTCCTAAATTTAATGGCATCAATGCACCTTGTATGCAAGTTACCTTGTCAAATATCCTTTCTCAATCATTATCTCATCCTGAAATATTAAACGAAAAAGACGCCAATACACTCGGAATTTCCCCCTTTTTCACGTTTTTGGGTTCAGGGGATTTCAAAACGTCACAATTTAAAAAAAGCTGAAGGATCAAATTTGACACGACTGAAATACTTTCACGTCTTATACTTAACAACCAGAAAAATATAAGGAGAAATGACTAAACTAACGGAGAAGTGTACACTATTCTGAAAAATGAAATACATCTAAAGATGATAATTAAGATGAGAAGTAAAATGGTGATTAAGATGAGAACTAGAAGATGATTAGGATGATTACAAACTTGTAAGACGAGATTAAGTTGAGTTCTCGTTCTAGTTATTAAGATGATGAGTAGCATGATGAGTAAGATGATAACTACTCTCATTATTGCAAAATAACTATTTTTTTAAATTTTTTCTTTCAAGAGTCAAATTATTCAATATTTTACTAAACTAACAAAAACTATTAGGCTTTACACATGATACGTTTAAATCATGAAATATTTACAGAAATATCGGATTAAATATGAGCGATTTTGATTTCCTGTATATATAAAAATGATGAATATATAATCAATTAACTAGTTATTCATCTATCAAAAATACGTTTATATACAAAAAATACATTCTAATTTAGACAATATGTTTNAAATCTTGTATATATAATACAGGGTGGACCAAAAGTCAGTTAACCATTATAAAGACTAAATTACTATATTTTACAATTACAAACTTTATAAAAATCGTTTAAAATGAGATATTTTTGTTAAATGCACAAATTAAAACGTTTTACCAGATTAAATTATAACTTTTTAAAATTCTTTTAGTGTTTGCTTGAGAAATTCTTACCCGTTGAGTGACTTTTGGGTCAACCTTTTAACGTTCTTCAGGGAATACACAAGATGATAAACTTTATTTAGTTAAAAAATATTATTCTTTTAAAATGTTTAATTCATAATTATTTATTTTTTCAAATTATAAATGTCAAAGTTTAATATTCATTTGTATGGAATGTCTAATTTTTTAAATAAATAATTTTTTTCATATATCTAGAGCCTAAATAATATCAATTTTATCATGAAACATGCTATATTTTAGTAATTTTTAGTTGTTTTAAATCATTTTTATGTTATTAATTAACAAATTAAATTTTATAAATGTTTTAATGCAAAAAATGAGAAGTTTTAGAGAATTGTTTAAAAATTTTCATCATTTCTTACACTTGGATAAAAAGTGATTCAAAACATGGATTTTTGGTCCAACATCTTTCAGGACAAGGGTATCCACAAAGGAGAGCAAACGAGGCACTTGCCCTCCATGGATCGAGTACAAAGCTACACAAATTATAATCGTAAAAGTTATTAAGATCTTACACCCTCGACCATGACTATACTACAATCTACTTGTGAAAAAAACTCAAAATAATTTGAAATTTATTGATGCCCCTGGGAAATTTTATGCGGATGCACGTTCCAGAGTTATAAAATCTTTTTCAAATATAGTGTGGATTTATTGTTATTTTTTAGCAGAAAATCGTGTTACAATAATCTAAATCCAACAAGATATGTAGCCTTTCTCTGCCAAGTCCTGTTGAGGTACGACTGATACGTCAAAGGTTCTGTATAACTATAGGAACATAGTGGAATTGTTCGCATACTTCATGAAAATTTCCAATACAAAGAATTTACAAAGCGTAAAAATTATAAAATTCTGCTTTAAATGTTTGTTTGTTTGTTTGTTTGCTATACATTCCTAGGCCGTTTGACCAACGGCTACGAAACTCGGCAGTTACGTTTACATACTAAAAGCTTAGATAATGTACTGTACATCCCATCCCAAAAAATCTAATGAATTTCTATACATCGATTAATTTCTGTTTACATTTGATTCGCCGATTTAAACGTAGCCCCATCTATAGGCAAAAATTTAACAAAATAATAAATTAAATATAATTCTTATAAAAATGATATAATTTTAAAATATATATATTATATTCACTGAATTACTGCGACAGGTAGAATATAGCACTTGCCTGTGTGTAATCGAAAGTGTTATTTTGAAAATTTCCGCATTTAACGACTCGGATTTTTTAATTTCTGAATAGTACTCTCTTAATTCTATTAAACGCTTTTCAGTAGCCGAGTGCATAAAACCACCGAACTCTGGTAGTTAGTTAGTCGTAGGAAATTTGGCCACGTGAAATTTTCCAGATTTTCATCACGTTAGTAGCAGCTAAATGGGGGCCAAATTTCCATAAAAGTCCTCCCACGATGCATCCCCCTCGGCAGATCACTATGACATTGGAAAAGCGTGTGACCTTGTTACAGTTCTGTGGTTCTATAGAAGTAGTCTTTCTCGGAATAACCGAAGATTGTATTGCAATAAAAATAAAATAAATAATAGCATATATAATTTTTTATTGATTGCTTCCTTCTACAATCAAGAAAATAATCGAATTTTTATACTTATACGTAAGGAAAAATAAATAAGATATTTTATATATATTTATTGTCACAATGCCGATGTACAACTTTTCGTCGCAATGTTCTCAATTATTTTAGTAATGGTCTTGTACATCATACTGTTCCTATTAGCAATAGAGTTGTGCTGGTCATCTATCTAACTCCGTTCGGGAAAATTTTGAATCGAAGTAATGTGACTTCCGTTTCAAACCGGAAGTTCGTATATAATTAATTAGGGTCTCCTGTCCCTAAACATTCTCGACCTTTATCTAACTAACTCATTTCTCGAGATTAAGAACGGAGAGCAAACAGAGGACAACAATCAGAATTTATAGGTCTGCAATTTTTTCAAATTGCAGCCCAATAATGTTTCTATAAACGCAATATTTACGTAAACATATTTCTCGTGTAGTTTATACGATCTGTTGCCAAAATTTAAACACTTTATCATATAAAAGGAATTATTCTAGCATTTTACAAGATATTTTTTTAAATTTAAACAGGTCGTATGAAGTTTTTCGGAAGTTATGGTTAGTTAGTCGTAGGTTCGAGTACGATAACTTCGATTACGTACGGAGTCATCACAATGACATTCCAAATTAACAAATAATATAAAATATCATCATTCTAAGTTTACTTTTCACTCCAAATACAATATTAATGTTCCGGACAAAAACAAAATAGTTTTAAATATGTTTTTATAGAAAATGATAGCAAAACATATTAACAAAGGTAATAAAAAGGATCGTTTAGGGGGGAAAAATATGTTGATGCATCAATCTTGAGGCAGGAATCAATAATGTGTCTAAATGGAAAAGCATGTGACCTTGTTACAGTTCTGTGGTTCTATAGAAGTAGTCTTTCTCGGAATAACCGAAGATTGTATTGCAATAAAAATAAAATAAATAATAGCATATATAATTTTTTATTGATTGCTTCCTTCTACAATCAAGAAAATAATCGAATTTTTATACTTATACGTAAGGAAAAATAAATAAGATATTTTATATATATTTATTGTCACAATGCCGATGTACAACTTTTCGTCGCAATGTTCTCAATTATTTTAGTAATGGTCTTGTACATCATACTGTTCCTATTAGCAATAGAGTTGTGCTGGTCATCTATCTAACTCCGTTCGGGAAAATTTTGAATCGAAGTAATGTGACTTCCGTTTCAAACCGGAAGTTCGTATATAATTAATTAGGGTCTCCTGTCCCTAAACATTCTCGACCTTTATCTAACTAACTCATTTCTCGAGATTAAGAACGGAGAGCAAACAGAGGACAACAATCAGAATTTATAGGTCTGCAATTTTTTCAAATTGCAGCCCAATAATGTTTCTATAAACGCAATATTTACGTAAACATATTTCTCGTGTAGTTTATACGATCTGTTGCCAAAATTTAAACACTTTATCATATAAAAGGAATTATTCTAGCATTTTACAAGATATTTTTTTAAATTTAAACAGGTCGTATGAAGTTTTTCGGAAGTTATGGTTAGTTAGTCGTAGGTTCGAGTACGATAACTTCGATTACGTACGGAGTCATCACAATGACATTCCAAATTAACAAATAATATAAAATATCATCATTCTAAGTTTACTTTTCACTCCAAATACAATATTAATGTTCCGGACAAAAACAAAATAGTTTTAAATATGTTTTTATAGAAAATGATAGCAAAACATATTAACAAAGGTAATAAAAAGGATCGTTTAGGGGGGAAAAATATGTTGATGCATCAATCTTGAGGCAGGAATCAATAATGTGTCTAAATGGAAAAGCATGTGACCTTGTTACAGTTCTGTGGTTCTATAGAAGTAGTCTTTCTCGGAATAACCGAAGATTGTATTGCAATAAAAATAAAATAAATAATAGCATATATAATTTTTTATTGATTGCTTCCTTCTACAATCAAGAAAATAATCGAATTTTTATACTTATACGTAAGGAAAAATAAATAAGATATTTTATATATATTTATTGTCACAATGCCGATGTACAACTTTTCGTCGCAATGTTCTCAATTATTTTAGTAATGGTCTTGTACATCATACTGTTCCTATTAGCAATAGAGTTGTGCTGGTCATCTATCTAACTCCGTTCGGGAAAATTTTGAATCGAAGTAATGTGACTTCCGTTTCAAACCGGAAGTTCGTATATAATTAATTAGGGTCTCCTGTCCCTAAACATTCTCGACCTTTATCTAACTAACTCATTTCTCGAGATTAAGAACGGAGAGCAAACAGAGGACAACAATCAGAATTTATAGGTCTGCAATTTTTTCAAATTGCAGCCCAATAATGTTTCTATAAACGCAATATTTACGTAAACATATTTCTCGTGTAGTTTATACGATCTGTTGCCAAAATTTAAACACTTTATCATATAAAAGGAATTATTCTAGCATTTTACAAGATATTTTTTTAAATTTAAACAGGTCGTATGAAGTTTTTCGGAAGTTATGGTTAGTTAGTCGTAGGTTCGAGTACGATAACTTCGATTACGTACGGAGTCATCACAATGACATTCCAAATTAACAAATAATATAAAATATCATCATTCTAAGTTTACTTTTCACTCCAAATACAATATTAATGTTCCGGACAAAAACAAAATAGTTTTAAATATGTTTTTATAGAAAATGATAGCAAAACATATTAACAAAGGTAATAAAAAGGATCGTTTAGGGGGGAAAAATATGTTGATGCATCAATCTTGAGGCAGGAATCAATAATGTGTCTAAATGGAAAAGCATGTGACCTTGTTACAGTTCTGTGGTTCTATAGAAGTAGTCTTTCTCGGAATAACCGAAGATTGTATTGCAATAAAAATAAAATAAATAATAGCATATATAATTTTTTATTGATTGCTTCCTTCTACAATCAAGAAAATAATCGAATTTTTATACTTATACGTAAGGAAAAATAAATAAGATATTTTATATATATTTATTGTCACAATGCCGATGTACAACTTTTCGTCGCAATGTTCTCAATTATTTTAGTAATGGTCTTGTACATCATACTGTTCCTATTAGCAATAGAGTTGTGCTGGTCATCTATCTAACTCCGTTCGGGAAAATTTTGAATCGAAGTAATGTGACTTCCGTTTCAAACCGGAAGTTCGTATATAATTAATTAGGGTCTCCTGTCCCTAAACATTCTCGACCTTTATCTAACTAACTCATTTCTCGAGATTAAGAACGGAGAGCAAACAGAGGACAACAATCAGAATTTATAGGTCTGCAATTTTTTCAAATTGCAGCCCAATAATGTTTCTATAAACGCAATATTTACGTAAACATATTTCTCGTGTAGTTTATACGATCTGTTGCCAAAATTTAAACACTTTATCATATAAAAGGAATTATTCTAGCATTTTACAAGATATTTTTTTAAATTTAAACAGGTCGTATGAAGTTTTTCGGAAGTTATGGTTAGTTAGTCGTAGGTTCGAGTACGATAACTTCGATTACGTACGGAGTCATCACAATGACATTCCAAATTAACAAATAATATAAAATATCATCATTCTAAGTTTACTTTTCACTCCAAATACAATATTAATGTTCCGGACAAAAACAAAATAGTTTTAAATATGTTTTTATAGAAAATGATAGCAAAACATATTAACAAAGGTAATAAAAAGGATCGTTTAGGGGGGAAAAATATGTTGATGCATCAATCTTGAGGCAGGAATCAATAATGTGTCTAAATGGAAAAGCATGTGACCTTGTTACAGTTCTGTGGTTCTATAGAAGTAGTCTTTCTCGGAATAACCGAAGATTGTATTGCAATAAAAATAAAATAAATAATAGCATATATAATTTTTTATTGATTGCTTCCTTCTACAATCAAGAAAATAATCGAATTTTTATACTTATACGTAAGGAAAAATAAATAAGATATTTTATATATATTTATTGTCACAATGCCGATGTACAACTTTTCGTCGCAATGTTCTCAATTATTTTAGTAATGGTCTTGTACATCATACTGTTCCTATTAGCAATAGAGTTGTGCTGGTCATCTATCTAACTCCGTTCGGGAAAATTTTGAATCGAAGTAATGTGACTTCCGTTTCAAACCGGAAGTTCGTATATAATTAATTAGGGTCTCCTGTCCCTAAACATTCTCGACCTTTATCTAACTAACTCATTTCTCGAGATTAAGAACGGAGAGCAAACAGAGGACAACAATCAGAATTTATAGGTCTGCAATTTTTTCAAATTGCAGCCCAATAATGTTTCTATAAACGCAATATTTACGTAAACATATTTCTCGTGTAGTTTATACGATCTGTTGCCAAAATTTAAACACTTTATCATATAAAAGGAATTATTCTAGCATTTTACAAGATATTTTTTTAAATTTAAACAGGTCGTATGAAGTTTTTCGGAAGTTATGGTTAGTTAGTCGTAGGTTCGAGTACGATAACTTCGATTACGTACGGAGTCATCACAATGACATTCCAAATTAACAAATAATATAAAATATCATCATTCTAAGTTTACTTTTCACTCCAAATACAATATTAATGTTCCGGACAAAAACAAAATAGTTTTAAATATGTTTTTATAGAAAATGATAGCAAAACATATTAACAAAGGTAATAAAAAGGATCGTTTAGGGGGGAAAAATATGTTGATGCATCAATCTTGAGGCAGGAATCAATAATGTGTCTAAATGGAAAAGCATGTGACCTTGTTACAGTTCTGTGGTTCTATAGAAGTAGTCTTTCTCGGAATAACCGAAGATTGTATTGCAATAAAAATAAAATAAATAATAGCATATATNAAAATCTAATATATTTATACTTAAAACATAATTAATTATAAATTTTTAATGCTTTTATATACATTGTTCTTCTTAAAGAATAACAACAACTTTGCACTTGTAAATTCTTTACCCAATCTCAATTTTTCACTTTAACTATTGAGTGTGAAATTTTTAACATTAAACCTATGAATAATTTTAAATATCCCTCGACTTACCTTTACATGTGTAAATTATGTATTATAATTTCTAAGACAGCATTTAATTGGGAATAATATGAAGTGCTTCCTATCAGCCATGTTTCGTTCCGAGTTTGCTTTCGATCTAACTTACCTCTACGTTTGAACCACACTGTCATCTGTCGCCATGGTAACAACTTCCGAACGCCTCTTCTCCACTATACTACCAATAAGATATATCTTTATATCAAAAATAGTATAAATTTATTCATATAAGACTATATAATTAAGCAATTCCCCTATAAATATACTACACATTCCACTCATTCACTTGCAAATAATCTCCCAAATAATCAAAATATAAACTTTAAACATGGATTAAGTTAATCCATCCGTGTTTATTTTAATATATAAATAAGTTATTAAGTCATTTCAACGTTTTATAAACGTTGTAAATGTTATTTAGTTTTTATTATTTACAGCATTCCCTACGGAGTGTTTACACGTACCTTAAAATAATTATTATCTAAAAGGTAGTTACTATAACATTTTTCTTTCTTTTTTTTTACATTTTAATTACTAAATTCTCATCTATGATCGTAATTAACTTAACTAAATATATGTATTTACATTCATACGCTATGATAAACATTTTTCCAGTATTTAAATAAGATAAAAGTGGAAGATGATAGAAAACTTTTTTCTCTGCTTCTTATGTAAATTCATTTTGAAAGGACGTTCCAGATACTTGATTTTGAATCTATTTTTTATTATTTTTCTATTTTTGAATGCTTAAAATAACATTTTTTCTTATAAAAAGTATATATTTTATAAAGGAAACTGTCTTTTATTCTTTATTTCAGTTTTAAATAGTATAACTCCTATGTTACAGTTGAGTGTACAAATTAAAGTTCAAGACAGGTTCAAACTAATCTGAATAAATCGGATTAAAAGCGTCAAATTCTAAATTTAATTTTATGTTAAATTTTATTTATTATCCTTTAAAACGTTTTTATTAAAGTTATACGAAACTTCTTAATTAACACGTTTTAAAATTGTTTATTGAACTAATTAATGCGCATTATTTTTAATAAGTAACTCGTAATTATCAAATAACAATAATTTACTACACTTTTCAAATGATTTAAATTAAATATATGAAACTTCTTTAAAAAAATAATTGAGAAATTTCATAGATTATATGCATATTTTATTAATAATTAAATCGCAATTTAGTTAACTGTAATTAAAAATATTAAAAAATAATTATGTTTTTATATATCATGAAATTTATTTAAACATTTTTATATTAATTGTTTAGAATAATATTTTAATTTTATACAAATTTTTAAAATAATTTAAAATAAATTTGAATTATTCTTCTAAAGTTGGAGAATTTTCTAAAAATAAAATAAGAAAAATTGATTTTATAATTGCATTTATAAAAAAAGAATTAAATTGAAAATAAAGATTTTTGAGAGTATTTTACAATCGACAAATTCGATTATGTGTTAAATGCTTTAATTAAACTGCTTCAATTAAGTTGTTTTTTTTAAATTTTACTTGAAAAATTACAGAAAGTTCCTTCGAGAAAGATTTATTGATTTAATATTAATTAAATGGAGAACAGTAATTATTAAAATACGATTTAATTCTGACAATGATTAAGCTAAAATTTTAAAGCTCAATTCTCTTGAAATCCTATATCTTTATTTTGAATTAATTTATAATAAAATAAAAATCTTTGTTAATTATTATCATCATTTTTATAATTAGCATTATATTATATTTAAAATATTAATCTTTGGAAATTAATATTTTATCATTTAATTTATAGTTTACTGTTTTATCTCGTACGCCACATCTTATATAAAAAGTTTAAGCTGCATTTCTCACGCTTTAATTAAATAATTTATGATTAAAAATTAGTTTAATATTTATTTATAATGGAATAAGGCTTAGCCTCCAAATTTACTCATTATTTATGGGCTATTTTTCAAGTTTAGGGCGATAATCCATCTACCAGGTGAGTTGTCAAATGTCGTGGATGGCTTGAATCTACCGCTCGACATAATCATTCATTTGTATATAAGTGATCTTCAAACCTTTTTTCTCATTATTCTTCGAATGATAATAGATTTCATACATATAAAATTTCTCACTTAGTCCATGTAGATGGCAGTTATTCTTGAAAAACGCGCAAATAATCCTTTAAATAACAAATAAGTTTTACAATTACTTTATAGGAAAAAGTTTAAAGCAAATTACTGTACAAATAAATAAAAAATTTTTGTAAATAAAAAAATTAAAATGCATAACTTGTTTCCTAGAATAAAATTAAATAATTTAAAAATATTTTTTGATTGTTTAATTTCATCTGTTTAATCAAGTGTCTGTATATTGTTTCTCGAATTTCCGGTCTATTTCATTCCGGAATTTCCTGGCAGTTCCCGGCATATTTTTATAATGCAAGAAAGAAACCAATTTTATAGTTTAATTACTTGTGTATCACTTATATTAGGAAACTTTTTGTCATTTGGACTTATCTGTACATTTGCTATTTGAAAAATATTATTTACAAGAAAGAAATAACGAGTCTAACCAAAGTAATATATCTTATTTCGTTAACTCTTTGTATTATGGAATTTTTCAATTTCTCAGCATATAATAACTTTCATTGATTTCGCTCTTCTATTATAAAAATAAGCAGTTCCTCTGAAGGTTGCATCTTTATTGCATAATTTTTCTGTGTCAATTTTTACAGAATCAAGCAGGACGCAATTTCCTTAATGTCATCAAATCCTTCATCCGTTAAAGATTGTTTATGATCTACGAGTGCTGTATATCGATCAACACTTGAAATTACAGATCTTAATTCTAAGAATCACCCAAGCATTGCCAACGAACCGTTTCATCGAGTTCTTGAATCCAAAATAATCATTTTTATCACTGCCATGCTCAGCTTTCACATAATTTTGTAACATTTAATTCTTTAAAAGCGACTTTCTAAACAATTTTACAATACTTCTTATCTTCTTGATAGTTTCATTGATATTTACATGATTGCTTCTCGTTTCATTAGCAAAGTAAATTTCATTAATTGTCATCAAATTTTCAATTTTTATTGTTGTGTTCATATTCTCATTCTCCTTGTCTTCATCTTCACGGAGTTTTTTTCCCGAGTTCGATTCGTTTTTTTGGCAGTTATATTTGTGCTTGAATACATTACTTGTTTATAAAAAAAACAACAAACAGCAAAATGTATGCCGTTATGTAGTGCGTAGCATAAGTAATGTTCACTTTTGACTAATTTACCAAATTTGACCAGTGTTAGCACCATCTGTAACACATGCAATATTAAATTTCTGATTATTCAAGTCAAATTTTTCTAATTTTGCCGATATTTCATTCTCAATATATGCTGCAGAAAAAGATCCAATAATTCTTACCATTCCTAAATCCAAGAATTTGCCTCCATTTATGTGGTACATTTGAGAATTTACCTCCATTCATGTGGTACATTTGAGAATTTACCTTCACGCACACGGTTCATTTACCTTTATCCAATTTATATCGAGGTACCGTTATCCTGTTTTCTAGTGATTGAATTCTCTCAAGTCCTTCATCCAGTTTTGATAAAAAATTTCACTTTTACTTTCAGTTATAATTATATTACTTATATTGTAATGCATTATATTTACAACAGTACTGGAGTTCACAGAAAGTGAATAACCTTTTTCCTTTTATTGCTGTCTAATGAAAGTACTTTTCGTAAGTGTATCCACAGTAAACCCATCAGCAGCGACAAGTTTAACAACAATTTCTCCGAGAGTTTCTCTATCATTTTCTGACAATGTAAGTAAATTTTGTTTTCACTTACTATTTGAAGTACTCGTTTTACAATCATCGATTATTTTGTATCCAGCTTGTGCTGAATGATTTGGATCTACGTTCGATTTACCGATAGAGTAGGCTACTGTACAAAACAGGACGTTGAACATTGTACAATGGAGAATATTTATAACAAAATAGCTAGTAGTTTGTTATAAATATATAACGACTAACTTTAATTACAAAACATTAAATATACATAAATAAGATTTTAAATTCAATCTTAGAATTATTGCCAACTGTTGAGCAACACTGTCACAAAATGTTATTTTCTCCTCTGACTCTGCTTAACAGTAGTATCTTTCTCTTTCTGTTACTTTAGTGAGTGATAAAGACGAAACTATTATTTTGGAATAAGAAAATAAAATATTGGAAAGTCGTCTGCCAGTAATATTTCAGATAAAGTAAAATTAAAAACAACTATTAAAATTGAGCTGAAAAGAAGGACGGGAGGACAATACAATTCAATGGAGGATTGTCCTCCCAAATAAAGGGCGGTTAGCAAGTGCACAAAAGTGCTGATTCTTCAATGCTGAATTAATTCAATAGTAGACCAGCAGTGTAATAATGTAGAATCACACTTTTTAGCATAATCAATATAATTTAATTGATAATAACTACATTAAAATTATCGTAATTGTCATAATAATAATTCTTTCAAAAGATTTAGTACTTATGACCATCAGATACTATTGCAATTTCACTTTCTTCTGAAACATTTAATTACCGGTAATTAAATAAGGACAAAAACCGCTGGATCCGGGAAGGAAACCTTTGTCTTTATTTACACAAATTTGGGCGCTTTAATATCTAATTTAAACAAATTGGAGTCTTTTCAACTACAGATTATTAGATCTTTACTAAAACTGGATCGTTCAGTTCCTAATTATGCTATCGGAATCAGAACAAGAAGATTCCCAATTAAAAATTAATATAATTAAAAATTTTTTAATTTTCATAATTCCCTTGAACACATTTTATTAACTTATAGTTAATAATAGAAAAATCTGCTTTCCATAAGAAAACACATAATGGTTTAAACTCTAAAGCTCTTATTTTGAGCATTACCTCAGCAGGTTTCAATCTAACTTTAATATCTGATACGGACTATTAAAGTCTAGCTGTTTGATAGGCTCAGCAGTTCTTAAAACTTGATCTTGAGGTAACTGACTTCAGTGGTTTTTTTTATCTCTCCCTTCAAAGTAAAAGAGTAAGATACTGCTTTACTTTAGATTTATCATTACAATCTTCCCTAAGAGGCAATCTCGATTACGAATCACATTAAATACATTTACATTATAACTGTCAAAAAGTACACTTCATCTTAATGTTTTAATTTTTTCTCATTATGAAATAAGAAGTTTGAAAACTTAAGACGAAATATTTTAAATCCAGGTTACAGACAAATATTTAAGCAAAATAAATTTTGTTAAAGTTATTTTTAGTAAATTGGATCAGTATTGATCTCTTTTCTTTCAAAGTATTTTGTTAAATTCTTCTACTAATTATTATGTTTCCTCATTTAATGATTTGTAAAATTTGTAAATTCTGTTTAAATATCTTAAATATTATTATGCTAACTCAATTATACTTATTTTTGTTCCCTTTGTGTTCTCCCCAGAATAAAAATTTCTTAAGTCAATAAACAAATTGAATTTTATGTGATCATTTTAATTAAGTTGTATTGTAGAAAATAAATATCTGTAACATAATTTCCATAAGTTTGTGTAAGAATCCTTCAAATTTTTGTATCTCTAATACATAAAAATCACTTAATTTTAAGATTCATTTAAGATTTTCACTTTATATTTTTTAATTAATTAATTGATATTTATAAAATTAAATAGCAGATTTTTGTTTTCTAACATATAACAATATTCTCCATGGTTTTGAATGAGGATCCGTATAAATTAAATAGGCAAGAATCATTCAAAATGTGCATTTTTTTATTACTTAATTAAAAAATAATTTAATTAAAATATATTTTAAACTAACTTTCATGCTTTATTTTTTTAAAATTAATTTTATATTTTAGGAAATAAATATCTATATTATGTAATCGCGTTTACAAAAATCTTTAGAGAGGGGTGCAGTAAGGAAATAATATGCTTTACAAAATATTTTATTACCTCAGGTGTCCGGCTTTACTCAAGAAAAATCCCCAAAAGGGAGATACGGATGCGCTCTGTGCACAACCCTTTAATCCGCCTATGATAACATGATATTCTCCATAAATTCGAAAGAGAATCCTTGAAATGTCTATATCTTGATTCAAGATTTACTTAATTATATTTAAAAATATTGAAGTAATTGGATATAAAATTTCATAAAATTATGTAACTTAATTAAATATAAATGTAATTAATTTTTAAAAATAAATATTAAATATATTTCCGCATCTTTATAGCCTAAAGGAATGTAATATAAATGTAAATGATATAAGATTCATAATGAATCTTTTACAGTTAAAAGTTATTTATAATGTTTTGAATCAAGATGCAAGCTTATAATAGAAAAGGAAATAATTTCTACAGTTTATTTTAGAAAGACATTCAACACTTCTTCATATATTACAGCATCAATCGTTGTCATGACAACAGTTTCCAAGAATCGTGTAAATATGTTCACTATTGAAAGAATTGGTATATCTACCAGTACCTCATAAATCAATCAAGATAAAAGCATTAAAAAAATAAAAAAATAATAGAATAATAAATAAAGATTTATTATACTTACTAAATTAATTTCTGCATTTTCTCGAAAAGTGATTTATCATATTCAATCTTATATCATTTTAATATTCTATAATTTTCCTATTTAAACATTACAAACATTTAATAAATAGAATATTCAATGTAGAAAATACTGAATATTCAAACAGTGATTTGTTAAATAATCTTTTCAGTGAGATGATATATCTAAAGAAAAATATATTCATAATTCAACAAATAAGCAGAAAAATGAGGTTTTTTCCCCCCTAGAAAAGATCAATTATCATAAGAAATAGCTTTAAGTTTCAAAATTTGCTTACTTAAACAGTGCAAGATTTAATAATAAATATAATTTCTAGAATAATTAATCTAAATCACTTTTTCACTCAGATTGAATGTATAAATAAAAATAATTATCTCTATTTTATCTAAAGGAAAATAAAGTCAATACATAGAGAGAAATGAGTATTTTAAGTGGAAATATTATATTCAATATATGTTTACTTTAAAAATAAATACATTTATTGCAATTTTAATTTTTATATATTTTGTATAAATTTTGTATTGATTTCCAATGTAAATTTTATTGAAAAATATTTTTATTACAAACTAGAAAAATTTTAAATAATATTTATAGTTCAAGTCAATAAAATAATGTAAACAAACAATGAGTTATTTGTAAATTTGATATTTATAAGGCAGTTATAATTTTGTATATAAGCAAATAATCTTGTAAACAATATAAAAATATTCTGGTTTATCTAAAGCTTTAAATATGGTTTTTATAATTCACTAAATCAAATTTATTTTAAAAATTCAATAGTTTTTTAATCAGAAACATTTAAATTAACATAAATTTTTTATTTTTATAAATTTAACATTTATAGCTTATCTTTATTTAATTAAATAAAATAATGGAAAGGAAAGAAGAATTATTTTTAAATTTAATATTGGCAAGACCAATTGTAATTTTGTTAGAGCAAATAAATCTGTAAACAATACAAAATATCTTATCTTCAGTTTTTTTTTTTATAAAATTGTAATTGATAGTTCACTTTCTTATAATTTTGCATGCAAATCTTATAAGATAAAGCTGAAGAGATTTTGTATACTTTAAAAGTATCTTTACAAATTGTTATGGCTTTTATAAAAATTACAATTGTTCTTGTAAACAATAAAAAATATCTTCAGTTTTATTTTATAAAAGTATTTTCAAAACTATAAGTATATAAAATAAACTATCAATTACTNCTTCTTCTCTACCACAATAATAAATTTTCTCCTTATGATTTATTTGGTATAATATTATATAGTGAAAAATCGTAGTTTGGAGAACAGAACTTCCGTTTATTACATTAAATCTCCGACATAGGAAAATTCGATTTACGATGTCTCGATGAATTACGGTTTTCCAATAACAAATTTTGTGGTAACAGTTAGGATTTACTATATATTTTGTGATAAAATTAGAAATTAAATAAATTATGATTATATTTCATCGTTATTAACAGCAATAAACTAGAATTTAAGTCTTTTTACCTTCCCGTTTCAGACTATTAAAGCGTGTTGCACATTTATAAGATTTATATCAATTTATTTACTTCCTCTTAGAACGTTTTAAGTAAAAATAATGAATTGTTCCGTGGCTTAAAAAACCGATAAGAAAATAATTTAATGGTTTCAAGCTTCGTTCAATAATATAAGAAATTTTTACCAACATTTCTTTATTAAAAAGTCGATATCAGTATAAAAATATTTAATAATATCTCAAGAGCTTTTACTAAAAAAAATTAGCGAATAACGTTTGTTTATTTAAGTCAATTCAGAAAAAAAAATATACATATAAAATTATTTTATAGATTTTATAAAATTTTATTAAATATTTGATATTTTTATATATTAAAATACTCTTTTGTTAATTTATATTAATATTTTATCGTTAATTGTTTAGAAAAGAGGTTACAAAATACTTAAAATTAAGAATATTCTTACCAATATTTTTAAAAGTTACTTTATTCATAATGTAAAGAAACTTTTCCATGTAAGGAATTTCGGGAATTTGCTTGAATAATCGAATTCTTACAGGATTATATCGATCACACGACATCACTAAACGAATTTCGAATAAACCTAAGAGAACTATAAATATTGAAAGAAGAACCTTTTTAAATCGTTTAACATGTTTTAATTTAATAGTTTTAGTGTTTTTTCTAACTCTATATAAAAAGTATTTCCCGAATTTTATATTATTAAGGATGGATAGTGATTACCATCAACAGCATTTCAATTCTCACTCGAAGATTCAGTAACATACACGCACCTACACACACTAACAAGTACAATGAACAGGCCTGTCGTAAGAGGTCAATAAGATTATTTAACTCAGGCCTCGAAATATGTTACCGAATTTTTACAACTGTACAGTAGTAATTTAAAATTTATTTTGTATTACAAGTACAATCTATATATTAACAGGACTTATTAAATATTATAAAAATATATCAGAAACAATTATACGAATTTTGTATCAATAAAACTTTAATGATTAAAGACATACATTTATTAAAATATTCATAAAATCAATAGAATGATAAGAATAAATGTTTGAATATTTTAAAAATGTATGTATTATTTAAACAATTTAATTGTAATAATTCAAACTAAATATTCAAGAAATTAATTTTAAATATATTGCTTTTTGACCTTTTGACTAAGATCTGTTTTAAATATCTGTTCTGATCAGCTTAAAATTAATTTTAGTTAGAAAATTACAGAACTGAATATTCATATCAAATAATGATTCAGTTATAAGAAAGAAATTACACGTTTTATTGAATGAAAAGCTTTAAACACGATCGTAATCGTAGAAAAGTAAGAATAAAGATGATAACGTTTCCCAAAAAGAACAATTGAGATTTTTATGTCGAAGGTTTACACTGTACTTTCATCTCGAATAAAATCGGATAAATTGTAGAGAAATGAAGCGTGATGTGTGCTCTGGGATCCATAACAATTGTATATTACGCTTCGTATCATTTTGCTCATCCTGTTTTAATTTAAGAATTATGTTTTCTATTCAATATTTCAGAATAATCGATTTGTAATCTATGAGAATATATGATGTATGAGAAGAGACTTTGCCGTTGATAATTTTAAGTGGAAATTAATAAGTTAATTTATAAAACTTTTATACTAATTCTGTAATAGATAAATAAAACTAAGATATAAGTTAGGGTATAAATTTCTATTATATTTTTCCTCTAGACTTTTTATTCAGTGTATGATACTTGTAAAGTTTTCGTTTCTTAACAATAGTAATTCAAAGTTCACTGATAAAATAATCGCATAGAGAATATACAGTTGACTTCTTCTCTACCACAATAATAAATTTTCTCCTTATGATTTATTTGGTATAATATTATATAGTGAAAAATCGTAGTTTGGAGAACAGAACTTCCGTTTATTACATTAAATCTCCGACAAAGCAAAATTCGATTTACGATGTCTCGATGAATTACGGTTTTCCAATAACAAATTTTGTGGTAACAGTTAGGATTTACTATATATTTTGTGATAAAATTAGAAATTAAATAAATTATGATTATATTTCATCGTTATTAACAGCAATAAACTAGAATTTAAGTCTTTTTACCTTCCCGTTTCAGACTATTAAAGCGTGTTGCACATTTATAAGATTTATATCAATTTATTTACTTCCTCTTAGAACGTTTTAAGTAAAAATAATGAATTGTTCCGTGGCTTAAAAAACCGATAAGAAAATAATTTAATGGTTTCAAGCTTCGTTCAATAATATAAGAAATTTTTACCAACATTTCTTTATTAAAAAGTCGATATCAGTATAAAAATATTTANTTATTTACTATTGAACACAAGACTGTGTTATTATTAAAACACTTGGCGTTTATCCACTTTATTCAGTTGATACGGGCACTTTTACATGTTTCGGGCGTATAGCCCCTCATCAGTCAACATTAAAAATGCAATGACACTTGTACAGCAGTGAATAATAACTTGTGCTGTAACAATTATGGAGTGTTTTTGTTTGTCACTTGTTTCATAAAAACATCAGAAACATTATGAAACAAGTGGCAAACAAAAACACACCACAATAGTTTTCAAAAGGGCTTTTAATTTATACAGTATTTTTAAAAATGATAAAGATAAGCTCAGAAATGAAGAAAAATCAGGTGTGTATACAGAATTCCATTTGAAAATCAGCAGTTAGGAATAAAGAAGAGCCATGTTTGGGTCATGAAAAGGAATCTAGCAATTAGGCTCAAAGAGCATAAGTATGACAATTGAAAAGGAGCACCACAACTGATTTAAATTTAAATATAAGAGTTCAACTGTTCCTTTGTTAAAATATTCCATTTTAAAGGCATTTTGAATTTGCTTACTCCTGAAGATCACCTATTGCATTAGGTTGAAAACATTGAACAAATGTTTGTTCAATAAAACATTTTTGAACAATAGAATGTGGTTTGATAGTTCGTTAAGTATAAAATGCTGAGTTTGATTGATGGTTTTCGGTCATACAAAATACTTAAAATTAAAAATATTCTTACCAATATTTTTAAAAGTTACTTTATTCATAATGTAAAGAAACTTTTCCATGTAAGGAATTTCGGGAATTTGTTTAGAAAAGAGGTTACAAAATACTTAAAATTAAGAATATTCTTACCAATATTTTTAAAAGTTACTTTATTCATAATGTAAAGAAACTTTTCCATGTAAGGAATTTCGGGAATTTGCTTGAATAATCGAATTCTTACAGGATTATATCGATCACACGACATCACTAAACGAATTTCGAATAAACCTAAGAGAACTATAAATATTGAAAGAAGAACCTTTTTAAATCGTTTAACATGTTTTAATTTAATAGTTTTAGTGTTTTTTCTAACTCTATATAAAAAGTATTTCCCGAATTTTATATTATTAAGGATGGATAGTGATTACCATCAACAGCATTTCAATTCTCACTCGAAGATTCAGTAACATACACGCACCTACACACACTAACAAGTACAATGAACAGGCCTGTCGTAAGAGGTCAATAAGATTATTTAACTCAGGCCTCGAAATATGTTACCGAATTTTTACAACTGTACAGTAGTAGGTGAACTAAATAAAGAACATTATTTTTGAACTGTAAAACTAAATATCTGCATCCATAATTCCAGTATAATAAGTCCTGTTAATATATAGATTGTACTTGTAATACAAAATAAATTTTAAATACAGTTATAAAAAAAAGGACGAAAAAGGCATATTAATTGTACAGTAGTAAGTTTATTAGGATCATTTTTAAAGAGCCTCAAAGACTTTTGTTAACGATACAAATTATTCATTCCATTACATTTCTTATCTATTACGAAAGCTTCTTTTAGTCAAATTTTATTAGGCCCATTTTAAAATATATTTATCATATATATTAACATTATTTTTATTATAATGCTTTTTTAGGGTATTAAAATTTGGTAAGGAGCTTCTCTTGCCCCGATAATAAAATATAAAATTAATAAACGAATATTAATATAGATATCTTAAACTAATGATTATATACGTACTCAGTATTAAATGCTAATAAATTTAAAAATTAAAGGTTAAAATATTGTTTGATAAATCTCAAATGATTATAACGTTTCTAAGACAATTTATTATTAACACATTATTATATATAATAATAGTTTGAGGAAAGATATAACTTAATAGCAGAATCAAATCATCAGAGCAGTAATATATAACAAAGAGATGTATTTGATAAATTATTCACGTTAATGTACTAAATTCGAACAGAATTCGAACATTAGTTGCTAGAAATAAAACAATCAAGTAATGGTGAATTATTGATATCTACGTGTNCTGGATCGTTCAGTTCCTAATTATGCTATCGGAATCAGAACAAGAAGATTCCCAATTAAAAATTAATATAATTAAAAATTTTTTAATTTTCATAATTCCCTTGAACACATTTTATTAACTTATTTATAATGGAATAAGGCTTAGCCTCCAAATTTACTCATTATTTATGGGCTATTTTTCAAGTTTAGGGCGATAATCCATCTACCAGGTGAGTTGTCAAATGTCGTGGATGGCTTGAATCTACCGCTCGACATAATCATTCATTTGTATATAAGTGATCTTCAAACCTTTTTTCTCATTATTCTTCGAATGATAATAGATTTCATACATATAAAATTTCTCACTTAGTCCATGTAGATGGCAGTTATTCTTGAAAAACGCGCAAATAATCCTTTAAATAACAAATAAGTTTTACAATTACTTTATAGGAAAAAGTTTAAAGCAAATTACTGTACAAATAAATAAAAAATTTTTGTAAATAAAAAAATTAAAATGCATAACTTGTTTCCTAGAATAAAATTAAATAATTTAAAAATATTTTTTGATTGTTTAATTTCATCTGTTTAATCAAGTGTCTGTATATTGTTTCTCGAATTTCCGGTCTATTTCATTCCGGAATTTCCTGGCAGTTCCCGGCATATTTTTATAATGCAAGAAAGAAACCAATTTTATAGTTTAATTACTTGTGTATCACTTATATTAGGAAACTTTTTGTCATTTGGACTTATCTGTACATTTGCTATTTGAAAAATATTATTTACAAGAAAGAAATAACGAGTCTAACCAAAGTAATATATCTTATTTCGTTAACTCTTTGTATTATGGAATTTTTCAATTTCTCAGCATATAATAACTTTCATTGATTTCGCTCTTCTATTATAAAAATAAGCAGTTCCTCTGAAGGTTGCATCTTTATTGCATAATTTTTCTGTGTCAATTTTTACAGAATCAAGCAGGACGCAATTTCCTTAATGTCATCAAATCCTTCATCCGTTAAAGATTGTTTATGATCTACGAGTGCTGTATATCGATCAACACTTGAAATTACAGATCTTAATTCTAAGAATCACCCAAGCATTGCCAACGAACCGTTTCATCGAGTTCTTGAATCCAAAATAATCATTTTTATCACTGCCATGCTCAGCTTTCACATAATTTTGTAACATTTAATTCTTTAAAAGCGACTTTCTAAACAATTTTACAATACTTCTTATCTTCTTGATAGTTTCATTGATATTTACATGATTGCTTCTCGTTTCATTAGCAAAGTAAATTTCATTAATTGTCATCAAATTTTCAATTTTTATTGTTGTGTTCATATTCTCATTCTCCTTGTCTTCATCTTCACGGAGTTTTTTTCCCGAGTTCGATTCGTTTTTTTTGCAGTTATATTTGTGCTTGAATACATTACTTGTTTATAAAAAAAACAACAAACAGCAAAATGTATGCCGTTATGTAGTGCGTAGCATAAGTAATGTTCACTTTTGACTAATTTACCAAATTTGACCAGTGTTAGCACCATCTGTAACACATGCAATATTAAATTTCTGATTATTCAAGTCAAATTTTTCTAATTTTGCCGATATTTCATTCTCAATATATGCTGCAGAAAAAGATCCAATAATTCTTACCATTCCTAAATCCAAGAATTTGCCTCCATTTATGTGGTACATTTGAGAATTTACCTCCATTCATGTGGTACATTTGAGAATTTACCTTCACGCACACGGTTCATTTACCTTTATCCAATTTATATCGAGGTACCGTTATCCTGTTTTCTAGTGATTGAATTCTCTCAAGTCCTTCATCCAGTTTTGATAAAAAATTTCACTTTTACTTTCAGTTATAATTATATTACTTATATTGTAATGCATTATATTTACAACAGTACTGGAGTTCACAGAAAGTGAATAACCTTTTTCCTTTTATTGCTGTCTAATGAAAGTACTTTTCGTAAGTGTATCCACAGTAAACCCATCAGCAGCGACAAGTTTAACAACAATTTCTCCGAGAGTTTCTCTATCATTTTCTGACAATGTAAGTAAATTTTGTTTTCACTTACTATTTGAAGTACTCGTTTTACAATCATCGATTATTTTGTATCCATTTTGTGCTGAATGATTTGGATCTACGTTCGATTTACCGATAGAGTAGGCTACTGTACAAAACAGGAGGACGTTGAACATTGTACAATGGAGAATATTTATAACAAAATAGCTAGTAGTTTGTTATAAATATATAACGACTAACTTTAATTACAAAACATTAAATATACATAAATAAGATTTTAAATTCAATCTTAGAATTATTGCCAACTGTTGAGCAACACTGTCACAAAATGTTATTTTCTCCTCTGACTCTGCTTAACAGTAGTATCTTTCTCTTTCTGTTACTTTAGTGAGTGATAAAGACGAAACTATTATTTTGGAATAAGAAAATAAAATATTGGAAAGTCGTCTGCCAGTAATATTTCAGATAAAGTAAAATTAAAAACAACTATTAAAATTGAGCTGAAAAGAAGGACGGGAGGACAATACAATTCAATGGAGGATTGTCCTCCCAAATAAAGGGCGGTTAGCAAGTGCACAAAAGTGCTGATTCTTCAATGCTGAATTAATTCAATAGTAGACCAGCAGTGTAATAATGTAGAATCACACTTTTTAGCATAATCAATATAATTTAATTGATAATAACTACATTAAAATTATCGTAATTGTCATAATAATAATTCTTTCAAAAGATTTAGTACTTATGACCATCAGATACTATTGCAATTTCACTTTCTTCTGAAACATTTAATTACCGGTAATTAAATAAGGACAAAAACCGCTGGATCCGGGAAGGAAACCTTTGTCTTTATTTACACAAATTTGGGCGCTTTAATATCTAATTTAAACAAATTGGAGTCTTTTCAACTACAGATTATTAGATCTTTACTAAAACTGGATCGTTCAGTTCCTAATTATGCTATCGGAATCAGAACAAGAAGATTCCCAATTAAAAATTANTATGAGATGGAAAGTGCTGTATATAGTTTAAATCAAAAAATTATTAAAATATAATTAAAAAATTGCAGCCGGCATTGTGACGATGTCACAATAAATAATTGTTCGTATTTAATAATTTTTGTGTAAAAAAATGAAGTTATTTATTTTTCAATATCAAATTAGAATTTTAGAGTTTCTTCAATTTTTATAATTAATTGTTTTGTTTTGCTATTTATTTTTTGTTTAAATTCAGCTTGAGAGAGAATGAGACGGTCCTCGGGCCACTCAACGAAATCTGAACTCCGGACTCGAGTGAGTCTCGCCGAAAGCTAAGAAAATATATAAATAAAATCAATAAAACAAATAAAAACATTCTTGAAATCATTTTCGTATTCTGTTTTTCACACAAAGGTCTAAATTTTGGGGCTGTAAATCAGATACCTAATCATAGAAACTAGTTAGAGTTGGGCCCTCTATAAAAAGTATTTTATATAATAATTGTACACCATTTTAAACATAGCTCAGAGCGAAGGTCTTTTATCTGAGTTCTTTTATAATTCTCTATTCTTTAATAGATTTTCGACTAAAAACCTATTAAAATTTATTTATTAAATCTAAAGCAACTCAATTTTTAATTATATCATATATTATAAACTAAAAATATATTTCCCAAAGAGAGATAATAAAATTATATTTTACACCTGATTATAGAATAAGCCCTAGTTGTTTATCCAACTTCTAAATTTGATTCCAGGAAATCATAGATTCAATAAGAAACAAATATTCAATTTTATAACTCTCAATATCCATCCTAATATTTTAAATTTGAATTTATATTTTAAATTATTTACTCAAGCATAAATTGAATATATTTCTTAATAAATAATTTATTATTAAAAAATTAATTAAATATTTGTAAACAGTTTCTTTGAAGGCCCTGATATAAAGTATTTTTCAAAAAATTTCTTTACATTTGTTATAAAATATATTTTAAATTAATTTTTATAGGTTCTAGAAGTTCAATTATAACTTAAATTTATTATAATTTAAGATATAATTGCATACTTGAGCGTTTGATAATTAAAATATACTTNNNNAAAAAATTAGGAATGTGTCAAATCGTATGGTTGCTGTGGATAGTAAGTGTAGGTGGAAGGATAGTGAAGATAGGCAATACAGAAATTGTAAGAATTTTTAAATATTTATTGTCGGGAAATGTCTGTGTTCTTAACTAGTTTTAGTGATAATTGTACCGAAAATGTTTTTATTGTTGATTGTTGTTAATTATAGAAAGTGTCGTTGGAAGGCCTGCTGAAGAGGGACGAGCAAGTCCGAAACACATGTTTAAAGTGTATGTGTTCAGGTGAACTAAATAAAGAACATTATTTTTGAACTGTAAAACTAAATATCTGCATCCATAATTCCAGTATAATAAGTCCTGTTAATATATAGATTGTACTTGTAATACAAAATAAATTTTAAATACAGTTATAAAAAAAAGGACGAAAAAGGCATATTAATTGTACAGTAGTAAGTTTATTAGGATCATTTTTAAAGAGCCTCAAAGACTTTTGTTAACGATACAAATTATTCATTCCATTACATTTCTTATCTATTACGAAAGCTTCTTTTAGTCAAATTTTATTAGGCCCATTTTAAAATATATTTATCATATATATTAACATTATTTTTATTATAATGCTTTTTTAGGGTATTAAAATTTGGTAAGGAGCTTCTCTTGCCCCGATAATAAAATATAAAATTAATAAACGAATATTAATATAGATATCTTAAACTAATGATTATATACGTACTCAGTATTAAATGCTAATAAATTTAAAAATTAAAGGTTAAAATATTGTTTGATAAATCTCAAATGATTATAACGTTTCTAAGACAATTTATTATTAACACATTATTATATATAATAATAGTTTGAGGAAAGATATAACTTAATAGCAGAATCAAATCATCAGAGCAGTAATATATAACAAAGAGATGTATTTGATAAATTATTCACGTTAATGTACTAAATTCGAACAGAATTCGAACATTAGTTGCTAGAAATAAAACAATCAAGTAATGGTGAATTATTGATATCTACGTGTATAGTAACTTCTCAAGCTGTTACATCAAAAAAGAATTTAGATGGAGAGAGTTTGGAGAGATATGGAGGGATGAAGGAGGAGATTACACCAGAAACATACAGTAGTTTATGTACCGTTGTAAAATAAAACATCTTAAAAAATGATAGCAATATTAAAGCTTACACAGTGGGTGTTGGATTCGGTTGAAGTTGCTATTACCCCATAGATCTTTAGAGTGCCTAGTCAGGAACGTAGCTGTAGCACAAAGCTTGAGTGAACAGTCTCATTAACTGAATTAGTATCACGTGATACTCTCGATGCGTTGGCTCGACAATAATTCAAGATTAAGTACTTAACTGAGCACGGTACCTATATTCAGTCTCCACATTTTAAATTCCTGTCGATCCTTGTACAGATTTTCTGTCGATCTTTATACAGAGGTTCTTTTTGGCCTCAGTTCTAACGATCTTTTTACAAACAATCTAAAATGTTTAATGATAAATAATATTTTAATATTGACTTTTTAACATTAAAATTAGAGATTTAAATCAGTTTTAAAACATGTAGGAGTCATATTTATAATTTCATCACTTAGTCATCTAGTAAAGTTTCTTATTTATGGCAATCGGCAAATCCGTTTGCTAAATTTATGTAATATTTATGCTAATTGGGCTGCAATTTGAAAAAATTGCTGTCATCCGTTTGTCTGTCTGGTCTGTCTGTCCATTCTTAATCTCGAGAAAGAAGTGAGATATATAAAAGTCAAGACCACATATGGAAATCTTAGGGTCAGGAGGCCCCGAATAAGTATATACAAACATTCGGTTTCAACTGAAAATCGTGTTGTTTCGATGCAAAAAATTTTTCCCGAAAAGTGTTAGATAGATGCCCGGCACGACTTTATTGTTAAAAGAAAAGTATGATGTACAGGAGCAAAACACTATTAATATGAGATGGAAAGTGCTGTATATAGTTTAAATCAAAAAATTATTAAAATATAATTAAAAATTTTTTAATTTTCATAATTCCCTTGAACACATTTTATTAACTTATAGTTAATAATAGAAAAATCTGCTTTCCATAAGAAAACACATAATGGTTTAAACTCTAAAGCTCTTATTTTGAGCATTACCTCAGCAGGTTTCAATCTAACTTTAATATCTGATACGGACTATTAAAGTCTAGCTGTTTGATAGGCTCAGCAGTTCTTAAAACTTGATCTTGAGGTAACTGACTTCAGTGGTTTTTTTTATCTCTCCCTTCAAAGTAAAAGAGTAAGATACTGCTTTACTTTAGATTTATCATTACAATCTTCCCTAAGAGGCAATCTCGATTACGAATCACATTAAATACATTTACATTATAACTGTCAAAAAGTACACTTCATCTTAATGTTTTAATTTTTTCTCATTATGAAATAAGAAGTTTGAAAACTTAAGACGAAATATTTTAAATCCAGGTTACAGACAAATATTTAAGCAAAATAAATTTTGTTAAAGTTATTTTTAGTAAATTGGATCAGTATTGATCTCTTTTCTTTCAAAGTATTTTGTTAAATTCTTCTACTAATTATTATGTTTCCTCATTTAATGATTTGTAAAATTTGTAAATTCTGTTTAAATATCTTAAATATTATTATGCTAACTCAATTATACTTATTTTTGTTCCCTTTGTGTTCTCCCCAGAATAAAAATTTCTTAAGTCAATAAACAAATTGAATTTTATGTGATCATTTTAATTAAGTTGTATTGTAGAAAATAAATATCTGTAACATAATTTCCATAAGTTTGTGTAAGAATCCTTCAAATTTTTGTATCTCTAATACATAAAAATCACTTAATTTTAAGATTCATTTAAGATTTTCACTTTATATTTTTTAATTAATTAATTGATATTTATAAAATTAAATAGCAGATTTTTGTTTTCTAACATATAACAATATTCTCCATGGTTTTGAATGAGGATCCGTATAAATTAAATAGGCAAGAATCATTCAAAATGTGCATTTTTTTATTACTTAATTAAAAAATAATTTAATTAAAATATATTTTAAACTAACTTTCATGCTTTATTTTTTTAAAATTAATTTTATATTTTAGGAAATAAATATCTATATTATGTAATCGCGTTTACAAAAATCTTTAGAGAGGGGTGCAGTAAGGAAATAATATGCTTTACAAAATATTTTATTACCTCAGGTGTCCGGCTTTACTCAAGAAAAATCCCCAAAAGGGAGATACGGATGCGCTCTGTGCACAACCCTTTAATCCGCCTATGATAACATGATATTCTCCATAAATTCGAAAGAGAATCCTTGAAATGTCTATATCTTGATTCAAGATTTACTTAATTATATTTAAAAATATTGAAGTAATTGGATATAAAATTTCATAAAATTATGTAACTTAATTAAATATAAATGTAATTAATTTTTAAAAATAAATATTAAATATATTTCCGCATCTTTATAGCCTAAAGGAATGTAATATAAATGTAAATGATATAAGATTCATAATGAATCTTTTACAGTTAAAAGTTATTTATAATGTTTTGAATCAAGATGCAAGCTTATAATAGAAAAGGAAATAATTTCTACAGTTTATTTTAGAAAGACATTCAACACTTCTTCATATATTACAGCATCAATCGTTGTCATGACAACAGTTTCCAAGAATCGTGTAAATATGTTCACTATTGAAAGAATTGGTATATCTACCAGTACCTCATAAATCAATCAAGATAAAAGCATTAAAAAAATAAAAAAATAATAGAATAATAAATAAAGATTTATTATACTTACTAAATTAATTTCTGCATTTTCTCGAAAAGTGATTTATCATATTCAATCTTATATCATTTTAATATTCTATAATTTTCCTATTTAAACATTACAAACATTTAATAAATAGAATATTCAATGTAGAAAATACTGAATATTCAAACAGTGATTTGTTAAATAATCTTTTCAGTGAGATGATATATCTAAAGAAAAATATATTCATAATTCAACAAATAAGCAGAAAAATGAGGTTTTTTCCCCCCTAGAAAAGATCAATTATCATAAGAAATAGCTTTAAGTTTCAAAATTTGCTTACTTAAACAGTGCAAGATTTAATAATAAATATAATTTCTAGAATAATTAATCTAAATCACTTTTTCACTCAGATTGAATGTATAAATAAAAATAATTATCTCTATTTTATCTAAAGGAAAATAAAGTCAATACATAGAGAGAAATGAGTATTTTAAGTGGAAATATTATATTCAATATATGTTTACTTTAAAAATAAATACATTTATTGCAATTTTAATTTTTATATATTTTGTATAAATTTTGTATTGATTTCCAATGTAAATTTTATTGAAAAATATTTTTATTACAAACTAGAAAAATTTTAAATAATATTTATAGTTCAAGTCAATAAAATAATGTAAACAAACAATGAGTTATTTGTAAATTTGATATTTATAAGGCAGTTATAATTTTGTATATAAGCAAATAATCTTGTAAACAATATAAAAATATTCTGGTTTATCTAAAGCTTTAAATATGGTTTTTATAATTCACTAAATCAAATTTATTTTAAAAATTCAATAGTTTTTTAATCAGAAACATTTAAATTAACATAAATTTTTTATTTTTATAAATTTAACATTTATAGCTTATCTTTATTTAATTAAATAAAATAATGGAAAGGAAAGAAGAATTATTTTTAAATTTAATATTGGCAAGACCAATTGTAATTTTGTTAGAGCAAATAAATCTGTAAACAATACAAAATATCTTATCTTCAGTTTTTTTTTTTATAAAATTGTAATTGATAGTTCACTTTCTTATAATTTTGCATGCAAATCTTATAAGATAAAGCTGAAGAGATTTTGTATACTTTAAAAGTATCTTTACAAATTGTTATGGCTTTTATAAAAATTACAATTGTTCTTGTAAACAATAAAAAATATCTTCAGTTTTATTTTATAAAAGTATTTTCAAAACTATAAGTATATAAAATAAACTATCAATTACTATTTTATATATAA
>NW_019386278.1:0-23765 GCF_000671375.1 Centruroides sculpturatus | reverse complement strand
TATAGTTATTAATTAATTTAATAAAATAAATCTTTGAAAATAAACCTAGTAAAATTTTAAAAGTATTTAAATTTATTAATTTATTCAAGAATATACTAGTACTATGCTGGCATATAAATTGATATTTAGCCCAAAAAATTTTGTCAAAGATCAGAACTAACTTACACAGCAGGTATAAATTGCAAACTTTTACCAAAGAGTAATAAACTGTCATAATTCCAGCAGGCCATCAAAAATATTTTAGATTAAAGACTATGTTTAGTAAATTTATTTAACAAAGATTAACACAATAATAATAGAGCACTTGTTAATTATGTTGAATTATTTCCAATAACTAATGTACTAATATTACGTCACTGATGAAAATGACACTGTATAAGTAAAGATGTGTTATATGTAGCAGTGCTACTGAGGTGCTAGTACTAAGCTATGTAAGCAGCTAATATTTTATTGAAAGTTTTAACTTTAAGTCTGCCAATAAACATATTCAAGCCAATGTACTGTACTGTAGAGCAGTGATACTCAAACTGTGGTCTTTGAACCAGCACAAATCTGAGAATAGTTTATTACTGGCCTATAACAAGATTTCACTTAAAATTTCATATATATATATATATATATATATATAAGCTAAAAGCCTTATATTATTTACATTTTTTTTTATTATTTGATGGAGAGAAAGGGCCTCTTATGAATCTAATCTAAATCCTGTATTTATTATAGGATATATTATAAAAGAAAACTAAGTTATAGCCTATAAGTAATTTGTATTAAGAATTTAAATGAAATATTTACTACAGAATTATACGGTATCGTATCTAAAATCGTTAGGAGTCGATTTGAAGAAGATTGTTATCATTGTATCATCGACGTCACAAACTTGGACTTTAGATGATTCGTCAGATACGTCTGTCGGTGCTAAAGCTACAAAACCTGGAAATAAAGGATCCTATACTCTACATCCAGGAATTTTATCATATTACGAAGTAATTAAACACTCTTATATAGTGATGAAGTAGATGAAATAATCGATTAGAACAATTTATCTTTCTTCTTCTTCTTTTTAATTTAGACTTGTAAATTGTTAATGCAAGATGGATGGACAATTAAATACGACCCCGAAGCTAAAGTGCCGTATGCTTATCGTGGAGATCAGTGGATCGGATATGACGACGTCAAGAGTGTTTCCGAAAAGGTATGTTTATGATTCTCATAACTGTTTATAAGTCTATTATTTAGGGCCTCGAGGCTCTAACTATAGACTTTTTTTTTTTTTTTAATTATTTGCTGAAGGGGTAGGCCTCTTAAACCTTAGGGCCTCAACAAGCTTAAATATGCTATTAAGTATCTCTAAACATACTTTTTAAAACAGTATCTTTCTCTAAATTTTTATCACCAGAAAAATTCAATAAAATCATTATTTCTCGTAAATAGGGTGGTTCAAAAGTCAATTTATTCAAGCAATTAACTATCAAAACATTTTTTTTTTAAATTATAATTTAATTTGTTAAAGCATTGTAATTTATGTATTTGAAATAAAAAGCTATCTGTTTTATAAGTTTGTAAGTACTGTAACTAACAAAGTAATTAAATAAGGCAACAGTTGAAAGAGTTTTTATAATAGTTAACTGATTTTTGGGCCACACTACAAATATATAGGCCTATATTAAATAATATTTATCTAGTATTTATTTTGCTGTTTAAAATTACATTTAACATTAATTGTTCATCTGGTATAGATGATTAGAAAATGGTATTGTTCCTTCAGATACAGACATTTTCCAGTTGGTTTGATCAACTAAAGAAACGTTTTCTATCAATTTGGGAGGAGAAAGATCAATTTTCTCTTAGTTTTCTCAGTCAGGAAATGAAACTAATCAAACAAAACATCTCCATGCATGAGATTCTCTATGACAGAATGCAATCATTTCATTCTTATATCTTACATAGAAGTGCAGTAAAGATATACATTGATTGATTAACTAAAATAATATATAATTAAATTTTAATTTTACTGTATATTTTTAGAGTTTTTTTTTTCCAATATTGAAACTTTAATTAGTTATAATAATAATAATAATAATTATCAGGGCCTTCGAGAGGGACTTTCGTATCACTTTTATCTTTTCGAACCCATCTTCAATTTAAGGCCTTCCAAATGAATCTGTTGATTACCCAATAAAATGTGGGGCTTGGTGAATCTATTGGCCTCCTGTAAATATAAAGTCTGATGAAATATGAGGTCTTCCAAACGACTACACTACTGAAAGGCCTGATAATTATTACATATAACTGTAAATTTATATTTATAATAAATTTTAAGTGTAAAATAATGTTTATAATTAATTTTTTTTCTACAGGTTAAATACGTTAAAAATAGTGGATTAGCGGGCCTTGGTCTAAATTCTCTCGATCACGACGACTTTCGAGATTTATGTGACAATGACATTTATCCTCTTTTAACGGCAATTAACGACGTTCTCAAATAAATTTTTTATTCTCATTTACTCGCTTTAATGACGATTAACGAACGTATAAACTTTGACATTAAAATAATAATTATGAAAAATAAAATAATCCTCTTATTTTTTTTTTTCATATACTTTAACACACATGTTCCTGCTTTTAATGGCAATTAATGACGTTCTTTACCGAATTTTTTTTTTTAAATTTATATTTTAATGACAATTAACTATGTTTTGGAGTGACTTTTTTTTAATCGCTTTAATGACAATTAACGATATTCTCCAACGAATTTCTTCACGTAAATACTTTAAAATTCGATTTTTAATTTTATAACTTGGGAAATAAAATTAAATCTTTGAAACAATTCTCTTATTTTTCATATACTTTGACACACAAACACACACACACATACATTTTTTTTTTCCTATAATTTAATCCGTATCAAGCGGAATTTGATATCGAATAGCAGATGATACTGTCAATCACAATAATCGATCGCATTTTTCTAACATTCTTAAGAATATTAAATTTAAGAGAAATATATATTTAATTTTTCTTTTAATAAAAAAAAAATAATAATAATAAAATATCAAAGATTTTAATTTATTTAATTTTTTATTTTATTTATGTATTATTTATTTATCTATATCCAATTATTACAACATAAAAAAAAAGAACAGGAAAAAAAAAAGAATCTATTTTAAAAAATTCTATTTACTGTAGATTTTATTGAATATATAATTAAATATATTAAAACATAAAATATTCTATCGAATATTTTACACGAATTTCTGTTAATTTTGGACGAATATCTACAGTATTATGGAAGGAATATTTTTTTTGTTCTTTTTAAGTAATTCATCTAAAAAAAATTAAATTATTTATTAATTCTATAAGTCTTTATGTCTTTTTTTTAAAGTTTTTTTTTTTTGTTTTTTTGGATTGAAGAATCATTTATTTGTGCGAAGTCGGCAGAGAATGCTTCTGCAAATCGATTATATACATATGGCGTCACGCTTCTTCTTCCTACTCCTCCTCATCTTCGTTGAAATCACAATATTGTATCCAACATCAACAAACTCCTTGATCGTGCTTCATCCTGTAAAATTAAATTTACTTTATTTACTTTATAATGTATTATTATATAACGAAACACCTGCGATACGTTATTATATTATCATTCAAACAAACAGTATTGTAGATACTTTTTTTTCCCTCCCCCCCGGATATCAATCTCTCAAGATGTAATTTAGCATTTGTTTTCTTAAATTTAAGGAGGGAAAAAAGCTTAAAAAGTAAGAAAATTAAGAAAAAAGTGTGAAAAAATAAATAAAAATAAAGAAAAAACTTCTCAAAGAAGTGATCTATTCAGTGAAGTAGAAGACAAATATCCGGAATTCTAGGAACTCCAATAATAGTTTCGAGTTCTAAAGATTGAAATGACCTATAAAAGGCACAATTCCTATATATTAATGCCTTGTAGTGCTATAACTATTTTTTATATATTGCCGAATAAGAAAACGAAATGTATACGTCTGTGAAAACCGGAATTATATCAGGGAACATTTTGATGTTTAAAATATTTATTAAAAAAAATTAATTTAGTTTAAAATATTGTTTTATTTCACTTCAATAAAAAGGAAATATTATCGGTGTACACTATCTTTCCTCTTTTTTTTTTTTTTTGTGAATTAGATGCGAGGCTTTTTAACTGTAGACTCATAACGCGAGGCCCTAAGTTGAGGCTTGTTTATCTTATGTACAAATTGAACATTGTTATATTGATGTTTCCGATTACTTACATGTAAATTCTCATCATTCTTATATAAGAACGATGAGAAATGGATCACCATTGTTGTTATATTAGGGGATAGAGTTTACTCAAAGTTCTAGGCTGAAGAAAGAAAGAGAAGGAGATGATGAGAGAGAGGAGAATAAAGTGATGAGAAGGATGAAAATAAATACGAAATTTATTGAGAAATATTTACATACCAAACGAGAAATGATGAATTTATCCATTCTCCTACGGTACAAGAATTATAACAAGGATTTACATGTGAAAAGTAAAATGTGCACATCTTCGTCTTTCTTGTTAGACACGTTATCACGGTTTCAACTTGTTAGATGCGAACAAACGATTTAGTATAGATTCAAATACAATCTTAGAATACGAATATCTTTCTATTGTATTCCTCACTCGAGAGGCAATGCTTTATATTTCACGAACCAAAAGAGTATGGAGTGACATATAAATAGAAACTCGATCCACAAAGCGAAGATTTAACTTGTTATTTTCTTTTAAGTCGTTCAACCATGCAGAATACGAATTTCTCGACGGACGTGTTAAACTATATGTTTCCCTCCTACTTCTATGACAAGTACACCATTTTATATCGTGGGGGTAAATTTTTACTCAAGCTTAAACTTAAAACGAACGTCAAGCAACACTTTACAATTCGTCTGTTACAGATTTAGAATTATAAAATTTTATATATTTATATTTTTAACATTTAATTATATTTCGAGAATATTAAATAATAAAATTTTGATAAGAAGCTTATTTTATGAAGTATTTAGTAAGTTTCTTGATTTATTATCGTCTATATGAAGTGTGATAAATGACTTTTATTAATACTTTTACTTAAATGAAATCATATAAATAATAAACAATAAGAAATAATGTGAACTATCAACAAAAATTTGGAGATAAAACAGAGAATGTGGAACACTCATTAATTAGATTCAATGGCATCATTAATCATTTATTATGATCTTATAGATGGTAAAACTTATTACAGTGAAGTGCTAATATCAATAACATTTTATAAATGTTGATTTTAGAAAAAAAATATCATTAAATTTTTCTCTTGATAAAAGTATATAAAATCAATTCTATAATTACTATAATTAAACCTAATTAATTTTAATTATTTTGAAGATTGATTATAATGCTCATTACAAATTATCCTTAATTTATGATTTTAATTATCAAATTACATATAGCTTATGATTTGAAAGTAGTAACATTGTTAAAAATTCAGTGAGTTTGTGAAGATCTCAATCTCTTCAATCATCGGGATTTTCAAAATATACTGATGATCCGATCCACTTCGAAATTGGATTCTTCAGAGGAATTCATTCAATGAATGGTCATACTGAATTTGTATCATTAAACACTGTCAATACGTTTGTGTTGATTCATCAGTTGGATTCCTCTGATGAATCCAAGTCTTATGCGCACTAGCTACTTCAATCATTTGGCTTTCATGTTCTGAGTACTGAACCCATGTAGTGAAGAGAAGTTGTAGGGTCTATCTAACACGAGAAACCATTACTATTAAATTACGTCATGTTTTTACGACGCTATAAATTTAAGCGTACACCATGACAACATTAAAAATCTCTTCTATAAATCTGCATTTTCGAAATAAATTTGAAAATGATAATAGAAAATGTTAATTTATAGAAAAAATAGAGATATTTCTGAGTAATTCAAATCTGGCAGCGGAATTTATATTTCAAATAAACCTCGCTGCCAGATTTGTACATTGCTGTTCTCATAATTTGAATTTAGTGATCAACGACAGTGTCACCAAGGTACAAGAAGTCAGACAATTTTATAAAAAGTTAGAAAAAATTTTTGTTTTTTTTTCAGTTCTGTTAGGCGTTGGACAATGTTAATGGAAACGAATCAAACCAACTTAACAAAAGCACTGAAAAGAGTTTGTCCAACAAGATGGTCTTTCCGTATTAATGCTCTTGATGCATTACGTTCTCGTTATTTTACTGTAATTAAAATATTGACATATTTATCATTAAATAGAAAAAATTATGATGAGCAACGTGAAGCTAAAAATTTAATTAATTATTTTAAACAATTTTTAACTATTATTTTGATAATAGTACAAAGTAAAATACTCGAACCGATTAATACAGTCTCGAAAATTCTGCAATGTGCTAATGAAGATATAGAGATTTCTCTATATCTTCATTAGCACATTGGAGATTTCTCTATATCTCCATTGAGATGCTTTCATCACTCCTAACCCAATTCCAGGACTTAAAGAATAATTGGGAGTTTGTTAAAAACGATGCCTTTGATATCAGCAATATGGAATATTGAACCTTCTTTTTCTAAAAAAGATTACATCGTGTGAAAAAATTCTTTGATGAATTACAGGTAGATGAGCGCATTGAAAACAGTGAACAATGTTTCAAAGTCGGTGTAATAATGAATCTAACTACAGTAGAGCGTCGATTTATCCGAATCAATTGGGAACTGGGGTGGTTCGGAAGATCGATGTTTCGGATAACCGATTATGTACAAAAGAATATATTAACCTATCCCATGTTGAAATTTTTCTCCGTTGCGTGTCGCTTCGCGTTGAATTTTCGTCGATGTTAAGTCTAACGAAGACTATTGCATCGTTAAAAATTATTTTTTTATTTTGTACAAACAAAATAAATATATTGAAAAATCTAAAAACAATAAAAAATTATACTTCAGAAGTTAATTTAGTATCAAAAACGTAAAATATTTGAGTAACCCAAAACATAGCCAAAGATTGCAGCTTTAAAAAATTTAAATTTGCCGACTGGAATTCTTTCGGATAATCGACGCTCTACTGTATTTGAATCCGCTCGAGAATTATGTACACCTTTTAAATGCTTATCACTTGCATATCTTGTCGCATCATCTGATAAAAATATACTGGAAAGATCAGAATTGTTACAATTGGCATATCCCTTCGACATTTCACCTAATTTTGGACTTCAATTGCTTTGATTTAAAATGTGTTTTAAGACTCACTTAAAGCTCTATACGCGAAGTTGCCGAACTAATTTTAATTCACTTCAGCCTCAAGTGGCTTCTTCGACATTATTGCAGCATGCCTCATATTTTTTAACTTTACCGGTGACAACACGACATCAGAACGAAGTTATTCAAAAATGAAATTAATCAAAACGTATTTAAGAAGCAGCATGTCATAACACCGTCTTAGCTCTTTGGCAACTATTGAATATATCAATTGAAACAACAATAGAGAGGTTGAGGCCGAAATTTTAAACGCGAAAACGTGTACGTCGGACGTTCAGCGCCGCTTTCCTGTAAGTCTAGAAGTTTGACAATGGTGTTTGGCTAGTCAGTGGAATCATACTCGACATTCCGAACACCATTGTCAAACTTCTAGGAAAGCGGCGCTGAACGTCCGACGTGCTCGTTCTCGCGTTTAAAACTTCGGCTTCAACCTCGCTAATAGCTTGTCAACTTGATTTGGAGAAAGTGATTGACCGATTTGCAAATGAAAAAGCGAAAAAACAACAATTTTGAAGCTTTTTTTTAATGTATTATTAGCGAGGTTGCGGCCGAAGTTTTCATCTCACAAACGTGAACGTCGAACGTCGAGCGCCACTTACGAGATAACGGCGCTCGACGTTCGACGTTCACGTTTGTGAGATGAAAACTTCGGCCGCGACCTCTATTATATTTTGAATATACAATTATGTTTTGTTTTATTATTATATTTGCATTTATTAAATTGAATATTTTATTATTGGAATGTCTTGAATCTCAAATAAATTATTATTAAGTAAAGTTTTAAATCGAAATAATTAGATATATATATATTTTTTAAATTAAATGTTTAAAACAAAGTTCGCGAGTCCTCTTCCGAGGAACTAGGGGGCGCACCGACTCTACTTGCTCCAGGGCGCTGAATTTGTAGCTAAGCCACTGGGTCAAGCCATCCGTACTCGATCATACAAACTTTCATTGTGAAGCGAATCGTTGTTCTTCCATATCTGGAGACACTTTCCATCGATAGATGTGATGGCCCTTCGTGCAGATTTTCACACCGCCCATTAAGATTAGAGCCGAACTTCTCATCTTGTTCCTCTGATTTAACGAAAAGATCAGGTAGGCCTATTTGGCTCAGATCTTAAAGAAATCTTCGTTAATTTTATTGTTTTAATTTTTAAATCATATAAGTACATCTCAAATGATGCAAGATTATTAAAAATTGACAATTAGCTCTATCAGAATCTTGGAGAAATCTTAATATTTTTAGATTTAGAGGTCTTTCAACTTTAGGTATGAGTGAAGATAGATTTCGATTAGGATCGAAGATAACATTTATGGTAAAATGGAATAAGAATCACATCATAAACTATAATTATCCTATAATTGGTTATTGGAGCATTCACATTTCGGTGTTCTTAACCAGAGCCGTCGAGAACTTATATGGAATCCGGTGGTAGAGTGGACCCCTTTTGCCTTTGTTTTTTTCATTGTGGGTCTTTAAGTTTTCTTCGAATCAAAAAAAAAAAAAAAAAAAAAAAAAAAAATAAAAAAAAAAAAAAAAAAAAAAAAAAAAAAAAAAAAAAAAAAAAAAAAAAAAAAAAAAAAAAAAAAAAAAAAAAAAAAAAAAAAAAAAAAAAAAAAAAAAAAAAAAAAAAAAAAAAAAAAAAAAAAAAAAAAAAAAAAAAAAAAAAAAAAAAAAAAAAAAAAAAAAAAAAAAAAAAAAAAAAAAAAAAAAAAAAAAAAAAAAAAAAAAAAAAAAAAAAAAAAAAAAAAAAAAAAAAAAAAAAAAAAAAAAAAAAAAAAAAAAAAAAAAAAAAAAAAAAAAAAAAAAAAAAAAAAAAAAAAAAAAAAAAAAAAAAAAAAAAAAAAAAAAAAAAAAAAAAAAAAAAAAAAAAAAAAAAAAAAAAAAAAAAAAAAAAAAAAAAAAAAAAAAAAAAAAAAAAAAAAAAAAAAAAAAAAAANTCAATGGTTTTTGTTCATTGTATATATATTTTTTAAATTAAATGTTTAAAACAAAGTTCGCGAGTCCTCTTCCGAGGAACTAGGGGGCGCACCGACTCTACTTGCTCCAGGGCGCTGAATTTGTAGCTAAGCCACTGGGTCAAGCCATCCGTACTCGATCATACAAACTTTCATTGTGAAGCGAATCGTTGTTCTTCCATATCTGGAGACACTTTCCATCGATAGATGTGATGGCCCTTCGTGCAGATTTTCACACCGCCCATTAAGATTAGAGCCGAACTTCTCATCTTGTTCCTCTGATTTAACGAAAAGATCAGGTAGGCCTATTTGGCTCTGATCTTAAAGAAATCTTCGTTAATTTTATTGTTTTAATTTTTAAATCATATAAGTACATCTCAAATGATGCAAGATTATTAAAAATTGACAATTAGCTCTATCAGAATCTTGGAGAAATCTTAATATTTTTAGATTTAGAGGTCTTTCAACTTTAGGTATGAGTGAAGATAGATTTCGATTAGGATCGAAGATAACATTTATGGTAAAATGGAATAAGAATCACATCATAAACTATAATTATCCTATAATTGGTTATTGGAGCATTCACATTTCGGTGTTCTTAACCAGAGCCGTCGAGAACTTATATGGAATCCGGTGGTGGTAGAGTGGACCCCTTTTGCCTTTGTTTTTTTCATTGTGGGTCTTTAAGTTTTCTTCGAATCAAAAAAAAAAAAAAAAAAAAAAATCCCCAGCTATCCCCCTCTTGGCGATCCTGCTCTTCACAAAATTTGAATCACATTTAAGATTTGGATCTTATTTTTTAACAAAATTTGAATCAAGCTTAAGTTTAGAGTAAAGTATCTTTTCTGACTACTTCAAAATATAACTGTTTAGCGAGATCTGTAATAATATAAGGAATTAACTTACAGCTCTCATATTACCTGTAAATAAAATCATATTTATATTTATACAGTACAACCCCTCTAATCTGTCACTTTTGGGACTGGGGGTATGGTCGGAACGCAAAAAAGGTTGGATTATCAGAAAAAAGTAAAATAACAATCTTCCCCTTTGTCCAGTCTTTGTGCACCGCTAATTTTTCATTTAATGAAAGAGTAACGTGTTTACGTTTCACTCCCGACATGTTGAAAACACACACAAAACTGTACACGTACACACAATGTAAAACATATACTGTAGCGAACACAGAAAAACGCCATGGACGGTGAGTCACCGACGAGTCGGGACAAGTTTCTCGACTACGACCACGGTCGGATTAACCGGAGCGACGGACTAGCCGAGGGCGGACTAGAGGAGTTCTACTGTATATCTAAAAGAGAGAAGATAGGGCCAGCCATTCATAAATGTAAAAATACACCTTTTCAAGAACCCATAAAAATACACGAACAAAATAATTAAAACAAATAAAAATAATTTCTCACCACTTACCAAAGCACGCTTTGTGCACCAAAGAATAAATTTTGGAATCCCTCTATATCTGTGACACAGACCAAATGATTCTACTTACTTCCCTCTATCTGAACCTACACATTTATAACAAATAAATAAACATTTCTATTAAAAACATATAATTGAGATTATAGAGGGTTTTAACTGTCATTTCTGTATAAAATTTATATTTTTGATTCGTACAATATTAATATTTTATGTCTTAAAATGAATAATTTGAATTCAAATTTATTTAATAATTATTTTATAATGAATATAATTTAATTTATGAATATTTATAAATATCCAGAGTTCGAGTAATTTAATATCCTTTTGACATTCCAGTATTAAATCACATTAAATTTAAATTTGAAAAATTTGTATTTTTTGATAAAAAGGCTAACTATTTAAGCATGATTTTTTTCATCGTTCCGTTAGAGTTAATTATAATTATTTTATAAGGGTACACTCCAACATTCGTCTGTAATCCAACTCGAGGCACTTTATTCTTTATTCTATATCCATTGTTAGCTCTTTATTTCTCATCTCTTTCCCTTGTTGATTCTGATTGATTCTTTTTCTTTAGCTTTTTTCCCTTATTGGTCCATTTTTTCCCTTATTGGACTACATTCGAATTTCGGATTGAACTGCTGTTTAATTAATCATAAGTCTTATGAATCAGCACAAACTTATTGATGGTGTTACATGATACAAATCCAGTATGACCATTCATTGAATAAATTCCTACTAGATGATGATGATTTTGATCTCAATACGTTCGTATTGAGAATATAACATGATGTAAATTCTTTGATACCTCTCTCGGAACAAGACATTTCTAACTCAACGCATTTCCGGGCAACAAAGTATTTTTTGATTAGTACTGTCAACAATTCAAGAGTACAAGACGAATTTTTATATAATTTTATTAGAAAAAATACAACGCTGTTAATTTAATATTAAAATTATCCGAATAGGATAGTAAAACTCGATGAGAAGTGTAAATTTCCTATTTATAGTGTTTCTTTTTAGACTGAAATTTGAAAAAATTGTAGATCTATAAATTCCCACTGTCATCCGTCTATCTGTCCTTCCTTAATCTCGAGAACGGAGTTAGATGGATGAAACTCGAGACCAGATATAGAAATCGGGGCAGAGGTCCCTGATTAACTATATACTAACTCCCAATGCAAACCGATCATGCTATTTCAATTCAAAATTTTACCTAAAGGTGCTAGATAGATGATTGGTACGACTGTAATTTACGTTCGTACGATTGTTAAAGTTTAAACTTACGCGGCTTTATCAGCTATTTTTACTTAACATACATACCGTATTTTGATTAACGCGATTTTGATATACGCAGTAGGATCGAGGGATTAATTAACCACGTTAATCAAGGGCCACCTGTATATTTACTGTTGGTGATTCCATTTCTAAAAATATCAATATTTTGATGATAAACAGAAGATGGTGTTTTTCATCGATCAATGAATGTATTAACTTGTAAGTTTATTTATTAATAAGCCTATTATTCGTAATCTGATGTTTGTGATTTCTATATGATCGATATAATCCTGTAAGAATTCTATTGTTCAAGAGGATTCCTAAAATTTCCAACATGAAAAAGCTCTTTTATATTGTGAATAAGTAAATTTTTAGAATGTTTTTAAATCTAAGCATTTTGTAAACATATTTTAAAATATATTTATATGTATAAGTTTTTTACTGAATTTGACTTCAATAAACGCGATATTTCACTGTTTTCCTTCATAAAAACTTGAAATATCATTAAATGTTTTATACTATTATCGGCTTTCTAACAAAGAAATATTTATAAAAAAATTTCTTACATTATTGAACGAAGCTTAAAACTGTTAAATTATTTTTATCTACTTTTTAAACAAGGAACAATTCATTCATTTCATTTAAAAGGTTCTATCTAAGAGAAAGTAAATAAATTGTAAATAAATTGATATAAATCTTATAAGTTTAAATGTGTTAAAAGGAAGATTTTGTGACTTCTGCTCACAGTCTTTATAGTGTATCCTTCCACACAGACGTAGTTACATAATAATTAAGAAAGTAAATTTTAAATGGTAAAATTAAAACTGTACTATAATGAAACCAGATGCTCCGCCATTATTATTGTCTGGAATAGGAATCATTTTCATCTCAAACAATTATAAATATTTAATACATATAAAACTACCATCAAAATATATTCAGATTAGGACAAACTTTTAAATTAAAATATATTGTATTTGAAATAGTCGATTAAATCTTCGAAGCGAGAGAGAAATAACAACAGCCCTTCCCGTACACGGGAGTGAGAAAACTTGTTTGATTGACAGAACATAGATCACGTGTCATAGACGAAACAGATTCTGATTTCTGTATGTGACATAAATGAATTTCTGTAAAGTGTGACGCGTTTCCGTCACACAATCTACTGTACCCATGACGTAGAGGTATTTACATCAAAAGAATAACAGTTAATATGATGTGGTTATGTCAGGATACAAATTGACAAAGAAACCACAAAAATGTGTGAAGATCGTATACGAAAACCAATGAAAGAAACAGACATCAAAGAAGAAATATATTTGAATAGAACAGAATGGAAAATTGTCTAAAGATCAGAACATAACAGATTATATTAAATGTGCCTATTTAATATGTGTTTATAGAAACAAGTGGTTATAGCCTATTCATTTTATAATGCACGATTTCTTTTTCGCCTGGCTACTTCATTCCATCCGGTTAGTAAAAATTTCTGGGGTAATCACTGCTGTATGATTGTAATAATTTTTTTAATAAATATTTATTTATTAAAAGTTCGATATCAGTGTAAAACATTTAATGATATTTCAAGAGATTTTATGAAGGAAAATAGGGAAATATCGTGTTTATTGAAGTCAAATTCAGTAAAAAAAGGTATACATATAAAAATATTTTAAAATATGTTTACAAAATGCTTAGATTTAAAAACATTCTTAAAATTTACTTATTCACAATATAAAAGAGCTTTCTCATGTTAGGAATTTTAGGAATCTGCTTAAACAATAGAATCCTTACAGGATTATATCGATCACATAAATCACAAACATCGGATCAGACATAAATAATAATTACAGAACGTAGTGAAATATTACAATACATTCAATTTACAGAATTTTGGAACTATTTTCCTGTTATGCACAGTAATGGAAGATAATTTTATAAAAGTTTTATTACATAAGATATCTTCTCAAACAAACAATACTGACGTTCCTCCTAGATGCTAATTTTCCTTCGTACTTCTCTCTGTGTTTGTCGTAAAAAGAAAATAAGTATTGTACGAGTTCATATGCAAAGACTTGTCTTTGCATATGAACTCGTATAATACTTATTTTCTATTTGCTAAATTCGCCTTATTTTGAGAGTTGTCAAACATCGAATCGGCGTCTCCGTTTATTCATTTCTGAAATTGGAATAAATCAAATGTGCCGCTAAACCGCACTATATGCATTTATTTATTATATTATTTAAGAAAACGAATCGTTAAATTTTTTAGTTTGGTTTTATTCGTATACGGCAACGTGACATGAACGAACTGCTGAACGGGCAATGCCTCCCGGAAGGTTTTTTTTATGAGAAACTGCCCCTGTTTAGGTGTTACTAAATAAAAAAAATCCCGAAAAACTCTGCATGGCCATCCCGTTGGTGAACCCACGACCAACTACAAGAGTTCAGTGGTTTTATCCGCTATGCCACTGGTGGGCTAGACTTTTCGGCGTTCAGATTTTTGTAAATTCCGAACCATAAGGTTCGGCCTCATGGGGCTAAAACCAGTCGTGATGCCGCAAGATCCTAATATGCTTCGGCAACATAAGTTTATATACATATTTTCTGTCTTCTATTAATTAAGCTGATATTCGTCACGACGAACATTCAATATAAACGCGACTAGTCAAAAAATGAGAGTAAATTACAACTTTATTACTAGTTTGCGTATCATTAGAATATATTCTGTATTTTTAGTATCTAGTGTACTAGCGGTTATGGAGTATGTCGGTATTCAGCAAACTTAAAGCAATTCCATTAAAAAAAATGTATGAGGCCCAATAGAAACCTACGAAGTTCTTTTGCGACTCTTATGCAAAAAAAAAAGTCGCTCAACATTAGTCTAGACTCTAGACGATAAAACAAGTCTATGTGTTCATTGCAGATATTACAGAACGTTATTTGCTATTACTGGATCGTCCATCCTTAAAGGCATAGAAAAGCACTTAATACATTTATTTAATTTTTAATTTTATCACAAAATGTATAGTAAACATTGCATTTACGACCAAATTGGTTCTTGGAAAACCGTCGATAAACGAGCCGTCGTAATTCAAATTCTATTTCCGATAGGTTTACTGTGATTATTTGGGGTTCCATTTCCAGAAATGCAATTTAAGTACGTAATATCACATTAAGATGGCCGAAGAAAAGAAAAGGGAAAAAGACAGACTTAAATAAGGCATTTTATAAATCATAAAGAAAAAATTTATGCCAGTAGTAGAGTAGGAACCAACTAACTGTATACTTTCTATACAATTATTTTTACTATTTTTGAGATTATATATACAGTAATTTTTATTTTTTGCTTCATTTAAAGTTGGTAATATTTTTTTATTTATTATACTTAAATTTATTATATATAGGCCTATATATATAATATTTTTTTTGAATGGTTATTAATATGAAATTTGAATCTCTATTGTTAGGAAAAATGTTTACAAGTATTGAACACTAAATAAAAGTTTAAAAGAAGGACAAATTTCTATTATATCTAACTTGATTATTTACAATTCTATAATAAATCAATAAAAATTTTATCTCAATGAAATTATTAATTATCTCTTGAAACTTGAAACTATGAACATCAATGAGACTGCTGTTCATAGTTTTAAGTGATCAAAAAATATTGATTTTGTATCTGTCTCAGATTCAATGTTTTCTCTTGTCTTACTCCATAAATTCTCGTAGATTACAAATCAATTACTTTGAATTATTGGATAGAAAATATAATTCTTAAATTAAAACAGGGCGAGCAAAATAATACGAAGTATAATATACAATTGTTATGGATTCCAGTGCACACATCACGCTTCGATTTCTCTACAATTTATCCAATTTTATTCGAGATGAAACTATAAATTGTTTAATTGAGAGTTTTATATTGGAGATGTTCTTTTTCACAAAAGTTATTACACATTCTTCTAAGACTATGATAATGTATAAAGCCTTTCATTCAATAAAAAGTATGATTTTTTCTAATAACTGCGACATTATCTGATTATAGTAATATTCATTATAGCTAAAATTAATATTTTAAATATTTACTTCGAATTATTCAAATTTAATTATTTAAAATTTTGAAAAATATTCAAACATTTATTATCATTCTATTGATTTAACGAATATTTTAATAAATGTATGACTTTAATCATAAAAGTTCTATTGATATAAAATTCGTATAATTGTTTGATATATTTTTCCAATATTTAAAAATATTTATTATAATAATAATGGCTTATCGATATGCAATGTATCAATTTTTATATATAAAATGATCTATTTCTTTTTCCTTGCGTATAAATATAAAAATTCGATTATTTTCTTGATTGTAGATGGAAAAATCAATAAAAAATTATAGATGCTATTATTTATTTTATTTTTATTGCAATACAATATTCGGTTATTCCGAGAAAGACTACCTCTATAGAACCACAGAACAGTAACAAGGTCATATGCTTTTCCATTTGGACACATTATTGATTCCTGCCTCAAGATTGCATCAACATATTTTTTATTATTTATTTTCAAAATCTAATATTCTTACATACAGATAATACACGAATAATCGGCCCAAAATCAGATATATATATTTTTATTATGATTTATAAAGTGTTATATTTTTATGCTCCATATTGTTATTGTTGGCCTTCTCGATGTGGTTCATCGAAACTTAGATTCAAGTAGAATGAATAAAAAATATTCTTATTCTATATATTATTTTTTTTAAATTGCTATATGTATACAGTTTGAATCGCTGTTATTATAAAGAAGGAAACATATATTGAATAAAAGTTTAGAAAAAAATTATAATAGAAATTTTTGTCTCTGAGTATTTTAGTTACAGTTAAATATTAAATCAATAAAAATTTTATAAATGAAATTATTAATTTCCACTTGAAAATACGAGTCAAGCATACACATACGAAATTCAGACATGGGCAGCATCTACAGGTTCGTAATTCAAGATTTATTATAAACACTGAATCTATGACTGAATTCTATTTACACAGCTGGCTTAACGACGATTTCCCAGGAACGAAACGGCAGGAGGCCCCGATTAACTATACATGAACTTCCGGTTTGAACTGGAAGTCACGTTATTTTAATTCAAAATGTTCTCCTGAAATCAGGTAGATGATCGGCACGACTCCGTTGTTAACAGGAAAAGAATGACGTACAGGGGCAAAACACTACTAAAATTGGGAGCATTGTGACGAAAAATTGCAGCCCTTTGTAAAGATGTCACAATAAATAATTACTCGTTTTATTTATCTTACCCTATCCTATGGGTTATCCGAACCGTAGGCTTAGGCCTTGTGGGTCTAAGTAAAATACGGCTACGGCTGATTGCAGCGATTATTAACTATGAAAACACAAATTTGTGAAATATATACAGTACAATGTTCAATGCATTTCATATTAAGGAAAATAGCTAAAATATGAAAATAAATTTGTTTTTATGATTGTATGAAATGCCATTTTTTAATGCATTTTTTCTGTTGATAATTTCGATTTGATGATATACAATTAAAAAAAATTCACGTCTAGAAACAATTTCAATTGATGATAGTGTGACACTAAACATATAGAAAATTATAGATTTACCTTGGCTTCTAAACTATGATTTTCTAAAAACAGTTAGACTTCAGCTTTAAGGAGTTAACCTATCGCTTTGAGAGACGGTATCGATTCCGGGCAGATCGAAAAACCTGAGGAATTTTTGAAGTGGTCTGTCCCGGATACATTAGCCCCGCCTTTCCTATCCGGTCGATCCATTATGAGCCTGAGTGGCTTTTTTTGGACCACGATAGGCTTGAAAAAAAGCCTTTGTCCCCGCAAGATGGAGTCAAAAATGGATAAATACTGTATATAAATTAAATCGTAAAAGCGTATTAATTTATCACAAAAAACTTCTGTTTTATACAGTCGACCCCTCTATAACACTGTTGATTTTTCCGTTTTATATGAATTCCATGTTGTACCAGTCACTTAGATTTTACAAATACGTGTCCCGGGCTGTGAACGACTCACGTATTTGTAAAATCTAAGTGACTGGTACAACATGGAATTCATATAAAACGGAAAAATCAACAGTGTTATAGAGGGGTCGACTGTATATTATTATTATTTTTTTTAACTGACAACCTTTAATAAATTTTAAACCTAAATTATTTTAATTACAAAATGACAATTTATTTTACTGTTTAACAATTGTCGGCAGGTGGCGTTGGAAAGCAAATATGGTGGTACAGCATGGTTTGCGGTGTTTACGATTAACTCGTTTTGCGAACACGAGATTTACAAGAAAGTTTTTGATTTGTTTAGATAATTTATTTCAAAGAAATATTAATGAAAATTTGAGAAACTTTCAGACGTCTTGTACGTTAATATAAATATAAATATATATGATATGAACATTAAATAACCATTCATTCTAATTAGTAAAATTATTAGTAATAATGCAATAATTCATTGTATAATATTTATTGAAATTTATTTTCTTTAGCTCATTGCTTTGATAAAAGATTCGAATGGGAAGATCCAAAGTCTGAAGATGAAATGTAAGCTTTTATGAATTACTATCAGTTTGTTCTAAATTGAAAGTGTTTGAATTTAAAAAGGAAAAAGAAAGAAAATGGAAAATAAACACATTTCAGATCTTTTAAAACTGATATAATAGTTGACAAGTAAATGACTGTCAGCTCAAATAAATATTCTGTGAGATTTGAAACTTTAAAGAGGCATTTAATTTTGTAGGCTGCACAGTCAAGCATCAGTCTACTTCCATGGAGATTCAATTTCAAATCTGGTCTGGACTTCAAGATTGGTAGTACAGATCAAAGTATTGTATTCCATTTCTCGTGTTGTGTGATTTCATTTTGTTTTGTTATATATTTTATCTTTGACTTTTGAGCATTTCCTTTGTTTAAATTACTTTAATTTATATGATAGTGACATCAATATGATAATCACATGTACTCATTATTTTTTGAAGATAAGTAAACATTGATAGAAGTACTGTTTATATAGTGGGTGATCGGTTAACGAACAGTTCAGATAGCGAACAAATCAGATAACAAACACTTTCGTGAAAGATTTTTATGATTGGACAAAGAAACACTTTACTGAACAAACATAAAAAGATGCAACAGAAAATAACAAATACTGATTGATTTTCCCTTGTTTTCAGGTAACAATTCGAAACCTTTTGGAGCGTGGCAGACATAACATCAACGCTCAACCCGATACCGATCAGATAGTAATCCTTTGAATTTTGAAACTCTCCCTTGTAATTCCAGCTTTTTGTTTACCTTTCTGACAAATAATTTTTTATAGTCTTTGCGAGACTGTCGGATGGGCACTTTTTAAGTTTTGTGTCGGGGTTTATTTACGAATGGTGAAAGTTTAACTATCCCATTGGATAACGTTTTAATACCAAATTTCAAATTTCATCCAGGCCTTGTATTTAAATAATTTTTTGTGGGCAAATTGATTTCTGTTCACTGATTTTTGTGAGTTCTTTTCTGAACTTTTTATTTAAAAAAAGAAACTGATAATATTATGGAGCCTAAAAAGAGGAGTGTCAAGAACTGTGCTCACTGTAGAAACCAAATAAGAGATAATAGCCAAGGTAGAAAGTGGGCACAAGATGTCTGATATTGCTAGGCAGTATGGCTTGAACAAGTCTACAGTAGGCACAATCTTAGCTATGAAAGATATATCAAGAAATCTCAAGCTGCTAATGGAGTAATGAAAATCACATCTGAGAAATAAAGAGCATTTTAGAGCTCATAATAGAACCTGAAACTGATCTGACGACAGAAGAACTCCAGGGATGTCAGAACAACGAACATCCAAGTGGCATCCAACATCCAAACCAGAATAAGGTTAATGGGGTTGGGGATCTCTCCAATTCCAATACTATTAATTACTTTCGAAAAATCCTGAAGAAAGGAGAAAAGCAATTGACATTGGACAGATTCTTTAACCCCCACAAATAGAAAAAGCATGACTAATAAAGATGCAAGACTGCATATATACCATATTTTGACAAGTATAAGTCGCACTTTTTTTACTACTTTTTGGGGCTCAAAATCATGGTGCGTCTTATATTCGACAGGTAACCATTTTTACAGTGAAATTACCTACAGTAGTGGCCACTCTAGGGTCCAACCTGTGCAGTGGTCTGTTAAACAGATGGTCCCTCAACCGACTGGCTAGAGTATCTAGATTATCAGAGTAGCGACACACGAGTCATCGCCGCCATGTTCTGTCGACTGTCATCACGTGACCTCTGAGTTTACATTAAGAAATGACGATTATTTCAGTTTAATAAAAGTATCGATTCATCCATCCGTCATATTCTTGAATAAAAAAACAAATAAAATGTATCTTTAGACAATCCCATTAAAACAGTGTTTTTCTAAATTTTTTGTCTCAAAAATAGGGGTGCGTTTTATACTTGACAGTAACTTATACTTAATAGTAATATGTTAAGTTACTTATACTTAATAGTAATAATTACTATTAAGTAACTTATACTTAATAGTAATATGTTAAGTTACTTGACAGTAACTTAACATATAAATAAATGTAGTAAAAAAGTATATATTTTTTATTTTTTGGAGTCTCTGGAACGAATTAATCAAATTCCCATAAAAATCTATGGTAAATTGGTAATCGGTTAACGAACAAAGTCTTAGAACGGATTATGTTCGTTAACCGATCACCCACTGTATTTAATGCCAGTTTATTAAAATAGTATATTAACAACATATACTTGACAATAAGTCTTGATAACATAACAATACTCATTCATAGTAGGTAAAATTATAACCAGTACATAGAGGTAAGAGTAGGAGGTGCCTTAGTGGTCTAATTGTGAAGCCAACAATTACCATCTTGGTTCATCAAAAACATTGATTTGTTGCAGTGTTACTATTATCAGTTTTTGTGATTTCTCAAAGTTGAAATGATATTTGTGCATTAGTGCATTTTATCCATCAACATTACTTAATGTCACTCTTTAACATATTAAAATGATGATGGTAATATATTAATATAACCATTGAATGATATATATATATATGTAAACCCAGCAAGTCCATTTTAAAAAATATGCACATCACAGTAAGTCAACTCAAAAATATTAATAGACCTACAGTCATACAACTTGCAGTTGAAATTTTATATGAAGCACTATATAAAAAATTATTTTTTTCATTGGATAATCACTACATTTTATCCATTCTAATATAATCACTACATTTGTTTAATCCATTCTTATCATTAAATCTTACTTTAATCTTAAAAGTTTTATTTTTCAATTAACCTATTACCTCTCACTATGCAAATTTGTCCATCATTTTAGCTTTTCTGGTTAGATGTACTTTTGAAAAGAATGATGATTTTGTTATCTATTTCTATTTTGTTTATGAAAGATGATGTTTGTATTCTGCAAGAATAAATGTTTTTTAAAAGAAAGGTAATGAAGTTATTTTAAGTGTGTTAGAAGACAAAATGGAGTTGCAACATAGCAATGAATAGGTGTGCTTTTGTAATGTGGATTAACACATGAATGCACAGATCAAAGGTTAGTTTTTATCATTTATTCTAGATTTGAGTTTTGTAGGGTTGAAGAATTGTCATTTAGTTTAGCCTGCAATTTTTGCTTTAATGTAAAAAAATTAACAAAAAATGTACTTAATTGTAAGTTTTCAAAAACTTGGTTATGGTCATATTCAAATAAATATTGCTTTTAGATTTTTTAATCTAAAAGCAATATGCTGTGATGTTGGAAGGTTAACAAAACAGTACTTATCTGTAATATTTTAGTAAATTTATTTTGGAAAAGTTCAAAGAAATTTTGATTTTGAATTGTCAAACAGCATATCTTTTCTAATTTACCATTTCTTTGTGATGCATTACCATTGGAATGTGACATTTGACACATCATACAGGAGTTGAACATAACAATACCATAAAGATAATTTATATGATAATGTTTTCTTTATTTCTGATTACAATATATTTAAAATTTCAGTGTCACTGTAAACTTTATATTGAAAGATGGAAAACAAGTAACAGTTAATGGAAAAATTGGAGACAATGTTATGTATCTTGCACAAAGACATGGCATTGACATAGAAGGTATATTAATTTTTAAAAAATTAAATTTAATCTTATTTAAGACTAAATTTACTTTTACAAAAATGAATTTAATTTCAGGTGCTTGTGAAGCTTCTTTAGCCTGTACTACTTGCCATGTTTATGTTGATGACAATTATTTAGAAAAGTTAACTCCTGCTGAAGAAAAGTAAGCATAACTTTAAGTGAAGTTTTTGCATTGCATATTAAATGATTTTAAAGTTTCTTATGATTTTTAAATGAATGTAAATTAAATCAAATTTATACACAAAAGAATTTATTTGATAAAATTCATTTTTTAACATTTTATTTATAACCTTTCCTTCAAAAAATAACTAATGTAAAAAATTATTGAAATTGAAATGATAAATCAAAATTTAATTTTCAAGATAGTTGGCTGGATTTCTTTCAAAATATGTAATAGGTTTTTTTATGTACATTCGATGATTTGTTTGAAGTACTTTCAAGAGCTTGAAGCCTGTAAAGTTAAAAAGTATGTAGGTTTTACGTTATAGTTTGCTAAAACTTCACTACAGATTACACAAAATGATCAATGCTCATCATTCATTTCTTTTTAATATGGAAAATTTATATTTTAGATATTCTTCAACATATAACATATTTTTGTTTTTTTAGTTATTGTATTTTTCTGCATTATTTTGGTTTTATTATTTTTGTGATTGGTACAGCTTTCCAATTCTGCTGAGTCTTTCTTAACTTTTTAAACACAGAACAAACAAAATTGGCCAAAAGTGCCTTAATTCGTTTAATGAAATCAGCTGAAAGGAAAGTTGTTTTATGGTTTCGCAATACAAATTTTTGTCATAGCCTGAGGGGTAAAAACAATTATCTCCAGGTACATTGATTATTCTTTAAGCACTGAAAATTTCTTCTTTCTATCAATCTATATTCTGGGTAAAAATAACAAATTTTTACTAACATAAATAAATTCAATTGAAAAAGTATTTAAAAGTGTTCATTCTGTTCAAATTACCTATATATAGTATAGAGTTCAAAAAAGAAAACAAGTTTCTGCTCTGTGGGCGGTAAGAGAGTCTTTTTATGAAGCTTATCATGGATTTGGCCACCACCTAAAAAATTTCTGGGACTTTTCAACTCGTTCCAAGTTTGTTCCCAGGTATACATATGGAGTAGCAATACAGACAATAGAACAATCTACAGTGCATACTAGAACTCTTCACATTTTTATCATTTTGGTTATTGGACTTTTAATTTAAAATTGATGTAATTCAGAATATATTTACTCATAAATTGTTTAGGCTGAACTATAATGTCCCAAGTTATGCTGTCTAATTTGTTAAACCTTATTGTTAAAAAGATTATAAAGTTTATTTTTCAATATATAAAGAATCCAATTTGATTGGTGGATATTAAAAAAGGAAAACCAAATTACCTGAAGAGATTGAAGATTTAAGATGAATTAATGTTGAATAAAATTTGGTTTATCTGGATTGGCTTTTTTGAATGATAAGGAAGAGTGTCAAGTGAATTTTAACTTATATTGAATAATGTGTAATGTGTTTAATAATAAAATAGACTCTACTCTCTACTCTCTCGCTCTCGTTTATATGGAGATTGCAGCCTATAGACTACT
>NW_019386277.1:68491-70209 GCF_000671375.1 Centruroides sculpturatus | reverse complement strand
AAACAATTGAAAAGTAACATAAATGGAATAAATTAGTTTAATAATACACAATATCTTCCTTGTTGTCATCAGATATAGCTGTATCACCCTTCTTGAAATGGTCCTTTGATTTTCTTTCAAGCTTTTCAATGAAGTTAAGAATTATGAATGACATTTCTAATAATTTAAAACAGTTTGAAATTACTGTGTGGAGATAACAGTCTTTAGTAATCATAACCATGTGTGGTTATAAAGGATTGATTAGTTGTTCAATCCAGCACACTCTTTCTAAATAACAGCTCACACCCCATGCAAACTGTAAATACAAAAATTAGTTGTAATGATAATTTTAAATGAGTAGCTCATTTTACGTTAGACCTGATTACCAGGTCCAACCTGATACTTTAATGGAGATTATTCACTTTTGTTGTGGGGAGTTGATTAACTGGTTTTGAAATAAAATTCCTTCTAAAAAAATAGAAAATCTGCATTCAAGTTCATTTTTTAAAACATCCTTTATGTAGTACTTTTATCATGTTTATTCTTTTAGTCATGAATGAATGTAATTGTCATGAATGAAATTCACATTTATACTCATTAAATTTTTTAAATAAAATTTTATAGTAGTTTTAGAAGACACTTGCAATTTTTATATTAAAATAGTCAACATTTATGCATTTTTTTAATAATGTCAAATTTACTTTGAAATTTATTTGCATTCAATACAAGAAATAATTTCAGTTGTTTCAATATTGTTAACTTGTTATTTCTTTTATAAACATCCAGCTAAGATTCATTATCTTAAACAGCTTTTAGGAAAATTTTTCTTTTACTACAAAAGAACTCATACTGACAAAAGATTCAGCAAGATATCTTATCAACTGCATCTAAGTTTTTGAGATGCACTGATGCATAAAAGCTGTTAAGAGACAACGCAGATAAATTAATACAAGCATTCTAAAATTTAAACAATTTGAATAATTAAGTAAAATTTTATAGAAAATTTTTAAATGTGAATTGCAAACTGTACATGTGATAAAAATACTCTTAATGATGCAAATGTTTACACTAAATAGATAATTTGGCATAACAAATCTATAGGATTGCTTTAACATTTCTAATTATTTTTCCTAGAATGAGATTGAAGTTCTTAAAATTCCTGAGCATGGTGATATTTCCTTTCTTCTGTTCAAAACAATAGGTGAGAGACAAACAGTAATTTATACATGTTAGTGATTTACAAAACAAGAATTTATTTCAAATGGATTGAGTTCTAGTCATGCTCAGAACCAATGCAAGTTCTAAGGCAGTGGTTCCCAATTAGTTTTTCCTGCGTACTACTTCAAGAAAGAGCTCAAACTCGCGTACCCCTTATAGCAGAAATTCATATTAATCCATACTAATATTATAAATTCGAAAGTATTGCTGTCTGTCTGTCACCTTTTCACGTCTAAACCGCCGAACAGATTTTAATAAAATTTCGCACAGAGATAGCTTACATGTTGGAGATGGACATAGACTACATTTTACTGCGAGAAAATATCTTACTCCCACGAGAAAATTCGATATAATGCGGGCGAAGCTGTGGATAGACAGCTAGTGATAAATAGAATAAGTTTTTTTTTACATTTATTACCTTTAAAATACAATTCTAATAATAATGAAAATAACATAAGGTTATTTAATTTTAATGTGACAAATGTGCACGATTTTCTTTGCACAACTTTGTAAAATCTGGT
>NW_019386277.1:45213-66629 GCF_000671375.1 Centruroides sculpturatus | reverse complement strand
TTTTTTTATAAAACTGAGTGAAAATAACATTGATTTCCTACATTAAGCTGTAATATATTGCTTTATACTTCTAGGTCATCATTGAAAATATTATAGTTAAACAAGTGAAGCATTGACTTAGTTGGAAATTCTTGCAGCATATAACATTGGTTTTTATAATGGATTCGTTTGTGGAATATTGTTTCGTTTCTAGTGCTTTCTTTATCTTGCTTTTTATCAAAAATCATTGCTTAAAATATTCTACCAAATAGTAATATCAAAGTTCTCTCTCAATAATTGCATATCTTGAAATGAGTGACTATCTGATTTTGGTGTAAAGTTTGTATTGACAAACTTTACTCCAAAAAGCAATTAGATTTGTTGGCATTGTGTTTTGAAATTTTTCTAATTTAGTAAATTTTGCAACTAATTTATCTAAATTTTCTAGCACTTTCTTTGATCTTAAGTGCAACAGTAAGCTATTTACTTAAGTCTTGTCTGGCTTAAGCAAATATCAGAGATAACATACATAAATTTTCTGATTCTCATATTAAATAATTGTTAAGAAATTATGGTATTTGTTTAATACAGGTTGCCAAAGTGGTCAATATTGACCCCCAGGGTCGATATAACATTATTATGAAGTCGATTATCAAGCTTAAGCTTAGAATGAGGGAGAGCTAAGCATCAAGCTTATCTGTCTCACTGATTGTCAGTTACAAAAATTATTAACAAATATACAATAAATGAAAATAAAGCAAAATTAAAAGAAATGTATTAAAATAGTAAGTGCTTTGTTTTGCTTGTAACACACTTTTTGGTGGGGGTTGATGTGAGGTTTCGAAAACTTGTAGGGGGTCGATGATCAAAAAAGTTTGGCGACCCTTGGTTTAACATGATTTGTTCTGTGACACTAACTTTGGATATTTTTTTAGTTCAGAGCAAAATGACAAAATCTGCTTTTTCAATCACATAAATGAAAGATCATTTTCTATCGTTTCTTCTTTTGTTTTCATAACTTATACTGCTATTAAATTGATCATTAAATGTGGTTTCAAGTTTTAATATCCTCTGATCTAGTCCCACCATGAGTGAGGATTAGTGATGTAACGAATATTCGGTTACTATTCGTTATTCGGCCTATTTTTCGCTATTCGGCCGAATACCGAATACCTAAAAACAGGAGTAAGAAATAACAAAAACACAGTAAATTAATCATTTTGGTATTTAGATTTAATGTTATCGAGTTAGTGTTTGTTTATATTTATTTATAACTTATAGCATGCACAAATTAAAAAAGAACGTAATATTAGTCACTTGTATTCACAATTTATAATTACAAAGATCAGCACACGTACACTCCTATTCGTTCGAGAATTGTCGCACATCTGAGGGTCTGACCCTGCCTATCCTTCTTTTTAAGCGCTCGTCTTTGCTCTTCCCTTTCTCTTTCCTCTTTCGCTCTAGTCCACGCATGCCTATGCATACATCATAATACGCCCTCACGATACTTTAGATTCGTGACTTTCCGTCGTAGATTTCCCATTTTACAATTACGTGACTCATAGCCTGGTGATAACGGATAAAAGAGACAGATAGGGTGTCGGTATAAGTCACAGTTATGATTTCACAGATTCGAAACAGCTTGGTAGCCCGAACGACCCCAGGCTTTCGCCCGTGCACGCTAAGTGACTTTCATTACAAGCATTTAGCTTTCCGAAGTCTATGATAACAATTGTTTGGCATTCACGGCCGCAAATTTCGCGCGAATAAACTGCTTCGACTTGTTCGATTATATTATCAATTCAATTTCATATTTATTTTCACATTTTCACTTTGCGGTCCTTCTCTGTTCTTTTTCCGTTATTTACACGTGTAGGTTATTACATCGTTATCCACATTTGATATCATCACTTATCACTTACTGCCATGACGCTCTTGTCTGAACTGTCAAGAATTAACGTAATTGGCGAAGCGTAGTGACAGCGGGCCAATAGAAAGCAGAATCCTTGCCATAATGCGATTTGCGCGCCAATTTTCGTACGTGCGTTAATCGAGCCGAATAGTTTGGCCGAATATTCGGCTATTCGGCCACGCTCCTGGTTGAATATTCAGTATTCGGCCTGAGGCCGAATATACTATTCGTTGCAACACTAGTGAGGATGAATCTTCATGCATTTTATAAAAATTAGATTTGTGTGTGGAAATAAGTTTGAATTGAATTCCTTCAATATTAATTTTACAAATAAAAAAAACAGTAATTGCCATTGTTAAACATAACTGCAATTTTTCTAGTCATATAATTTTTTTACTACACATTTAAAATGATTTGTTAATTTTTTTTCCTTTTCTTCTAAAGTAACTAATATATTATAATAACTAAGCCATCTTGTTCCTGGTAGGTCTTTTCACGACCTAGTATAATTATGAGCAGTATTATGATCAAACACAGCTTTATATTCTGTTTTGTATTGGGATTATTGAACCAGTTATATAATTCCTTTCAATGTAAATTCTAAACTTGAAGATAGCTCAAATGATGCAGTTGAATCATAAAGATGAATGATGTAGCAAACACATTTCGTAAGTTTTCAATTAAGAATTTGTTTTTAGGAAAGTATAATAAACAATTTTTAGGACAAAGATTACTTGGATCTCTCTCTACCAATGGCCATGATAATTCTAGTATTTAAATTTTTTTCAAATTGAGAAAATATTGATGTACATTTTACTGTTAGGTATTATGCCTAAGTATAAATCATCATTCTATTTGGCTGTACTTTATATTTCAAAAATATACAAGTATCCCTCATATAACACAGTAGTTACATTCCAAAAAAGTGCCTTGTTATGCAAATCTGTGCTATACAAAACAAAGGACTAATGCCAAACATATATTTGCATTCCAGAAATTTGTAACAAAAATGAATAGTATACTTTTGCTAAGAGAAATATGTTAATTAAAGCAATAAATAATTAACTAACAATCATAAAGTACTGTATTGTGCATTAATATTAATTTTAGTTNACAAAACAAAGGACTAATGCCAAACATATATTTGCATTCCAGAAATTTGTAACAAAAATGAATAGTATACTTTTGCTAAGAGAAATATGTTAATTAAAGCAATAAATAATTAACTAACAATCATAAAGTACTGTATTGTGCATTAATATTAATTTTAGTTAAACAAAGGCATTTTCTTTTTACATAGTATCATCGTTGTCTCAGCTTTTTTGTTGATCTTGATCAGAAGTATCTGCAACATTTTCATATCTTTTATTTTTATCAATAAAAAATTTAATCGATGGCAAAATAAAAATCGAAAATTTATTTTAGTGGGTTGGTAGTGACAGTCTTAAAGGCTAAAATCTGAAAGCAAGAACAATGACTATATTGAATAACAAAGTTTACACTTAAAAACTTGTGAAATTTTGTACAAAGCATTTCCAAAACTGCTAATGAAATTAGTAGTAGTGTTGTATGGGGGATATTTCCAATTTTCAAACTATTAGAGCAAAACTATATTGTACAAGTGATAACTGTATATCGATTTATCGTTCTTGCTTCTAGTTAGTTTTCTTGCAGATACTCTTGAATCTAGCTCATTTTTAATGTAATGCACTATAACTGAATAAAACACACCAGTGTATTTGTGAGACCAATGATTGCTTCTTAAACCAAGAGTTNTAGCTCAAATGATGCAGTTGAATCATAAAGATGAATGATGTAGCAAACACATTTCGTAAGTTTTCAATTAAGAATTTGTTTTTAGGAAAGTATAATAAACAATTTTTAGGACAAAGATTACTTGGATCTCTCTCTACCAATGGCCATGATAATTCTAGTACAGTATTTAAATTATTTTCAAATTGAGAAAATATTGATGTACATTTTACTGTTAGGTATTATGCCTAAGTATAAATCATCATTCTATTTGGCTAAAATCTGAAAGGCTAAAATCTGAAAGCAACAACAATGACTATATTGAATAACAAAGTTTACACTTAAAAATTTATGAAATTTTGTACAAAGCATTTCCAAAACTGTTAATTAAATCAGTAGTAGTGTTGTATGGGGGATATCCCCAATTTTAAAATTATTAGAGCAAAACTATATTGTACAAGTGATAACTGTATATCGATTTATCGTTCTTGCTTCTAGTTAGTTTTCTTGCAGATACTTTTGAATCTAGCTCATTTTTAATGTAATGCACTATAACTGAATAAAACACACCAGTGTATTTGTGAGACCAATGATTGCTTCTTAAACCAAGAGTTGTTTTACGTTCTTTGTCACATGAGACGAGTTTCATTTAAAATTTTCAGGTTATTTGAAACTAGCTACTGTGGGCAATATCACTGATATCCAATTTCGCTTATAAGCAAGATGATTCATTGAAGTGAATCCTTTAATCCTTGTTTCCTCTGAATCTAAATGGTCTTGGATCTCTTGTAATGTCTTGTGTTTTTATAAATATAAAAATGAGACATTATATCCTCCTTTTTTGCATTTTTAGGTATTGTTGTCAATAAATGACATTATGTTGATTTTGAAAGAATTTTGTATTGTTTTTGACACAGAATTATACCCCGTTCGCACCGAAGCATTTAGATCTAGATTGTGACTAAGGTCGGAGACAGTTCCATGGTGCGAACGCTCTCGACCGTTTCAATCTGGACTGAGACGAGGTTCAATCGCGATCGACTGGAGAGAGTTCTCGAAACTAGATCCAGTCATAAGAGAGATCCCACAATCCCACGCGCGCGAGAAAATACGAGATGGCTGCGGAACACGTGTCGGGCTATCAACAGAGAAATAAAAAAGACATCTGGAGAGACGACGACATCTGTCTATTATTATATGTATGTCAAGAAAAAGTATTTATTTCTAACCAAAACTTCCATTGTTGGTGTTTGTGACTTACCGCGTAGTTACGTCAGTTTTATGATCGGGTGTAATAGCCAGGTTCTTCTCGAGCGGACTGCCTGTGCGAACAGCACAACGTTCGACTAGCGACAGTCACAAAACAGATTATAGGTAAATCGAGATTGAAGTGAGCCGCGGATTGTGTGCGATCGTAGTATTAGTCTTTTAAGCTTCAAATTCCATTACCAATTGGATGATTAATAAATGTTATTCAGTATATTTACCATTTTTTTGTCATTTTAAAAACATGCTACACTAGATATTTTGTCTTATGTTTCAATTGATACTGACTCACCTTGACTTCAGCTTGTTCTGAACTACAAAAGATAATCTATAATTAGTGTTTTTGACAATACAATGACTAATACAATGACTTGTAGTCACTATCTTCAACTATTGCTATACAGTCGACAAATACGTGAGCCGTTCACAGCCCAGCACACGTACTTGTAAAATCTAAGTGACCAGTACGACATGGAATTCACATAAAACGGAATAATCAACAGTGTTATATGGGGGTCGACTGTATAAGGATATGTTTACTTCTGAGCTAATAGTGCTACTTCTGAACACTGGAAGCGACATCATTAGCATGTATATTTGTGCTTACATGTCCTTCGAAAGTAAACGTGAATGCTAACAGGAAATATGGCAGTTTTCTGTAAATAATATTTTAAATGTTACGTTACAGATAGAACTACTTGATTTCGAATCAGACGAGGATGATCTTATTGTGGTTATAACTGTAGACAAAAGAAAAGTAAGGTCAAATAAAAAAGATAAAAACTTTTATTGAAGAGACTACCTTTTTATAATCCAAGCGATTTTAAGCAGCACCTTAGACTTAATTAAAGAGAATCTTTTGAAAGTCGTCTTTAAAAAATAAGCCCAATTTTAGACACAGATAAATTACTTTCTCTGGAATACGACCCGTGTCTCCTCAAAAGCAGCTTTTATGCTGCCTATGGACATTGGCAAATCAAGAATAATTCAGGTTTGTTTATACAAAGCAAATATATGAAATTAGATGCAGTATATAAGAGAATAGCAGATTATACATATATATAATACATATTTAATGCAGTTTTATTACCTAGTGAATGGATGTGATGTTGCTATTTTATGGTGTAAATAAACTGAGTTTAAAATCAACAAATAATTAATATTAAATACAAAACTTGTTTTTTTTTCTTTTCTTTCTTTCTTTTCTCTAAGGGTATTGGCAATTATTTTAATAGGTCTAGATGGACTCTGTGGAATATTTTAAATAAAATTGTTAATTCTCTCTTAGTGTTAAATGAAAATGAAAAAATAATCTCTTGGCCATCACAGAGCAGGATGATATAAGAATAATGAAATTTTTTATACCCAATCTGGTTTTCCTGGAATTAGAGGCTCTATTGATGAAAAGCATATGGCTATTAAGACATCAACTGAAGAAGCAGTAGCCTATTTCAATAGAAATAAGTATTACTCTGTCATCATATAAGTTTACTTTGTAATGAAAAAACATGGTATTCAAATGATACAATTTCTTCAAGTCATTTCCCATGTGTAAGTAAAAATTCATTCAAGTATACAAACTTATGTAGTTTTGCATTATTATTAATGCTGTTCATTTCTTCACGATTTATTTAGTGCTCTAAACATAACATTTCTGAAGATTTGAAACACATACAAGGTAAACTTTGCTTTTTATTATAAGCAATGAGTTGAACTTAATTTTTTTCACATCTGTTTATGAAAAAAGTCATCTAAAACTATTGAACCTTACAATAAAAAAAGATCATTGTAAACATTTTATACAACAAATAATTGAAATTTACCAATAAAAATACTTCCTGCCATTTATTTTTCCAAAAATAATTCCATTTTCATTACTTTGTACAGAAAGTGATTTTTTTTCCATTGAAGCAGCCATATTGAATTAGCGCAAAAGCTCGACAACGAGCTAGCTAGCACTCTGAGCTTACCGATTTTGCTAAACATGATGTCACGTAGCTCTAAAGTAAATGCCAATGAGCATGGCGATCTGGTGAAAGTATACACGCTGAGCGTGCTGACAAAAGTAAATACACCCATTAGTTAATTTGATACTATCTTTTCTTGAAGAGATTTTTCTGTTAAGATTTATTCCCTTAGAACAGTGGTTCCCAATTAGTAGTACGCGTACCCCTGGGGGTACGCGAAATTTCATGAAGGGGTACGCGTGGCAATCTAAAATCGGTCGATTTAAAATTTAAATGCATGAGATGAAGCGATCAAAAATAATGGATGGACCATCAAAAATTCGGCAATTTACAAAATGATGTCGAATGCACAAATTCGTTTATTTATGACTAAAAATAATCTCGAAGTTTCATTTTAAAAAATGCATTCGTGACAATACCTAAATGAAGTTCTTACGCAAGAAACAAAAATTATACAATTAACACAAATTGAGTTAATTTTACAATTATCATTATCATCTTGTCAGCGAAGCGGCAATAAAATATTTACTACCATTTTGCACAACACACCTTTGCGAGAGCGGATTTTCGGCCATGACAAACATGAAAACTAAACATCGTCACTAACTTCAACTCGAAGATGACTCGAGACTAAAGCTGATCAAAAAGCAACCAGATTTTGCAAATTTGTGCAAAGAAAATCGTGCACATTTGTCACATTAAAATTAAATAACCTTATGTTATTTTCATTATTATTAGAATTGTATTTTAAAGGTAATAAATGTAAAAAAAAACTTATTCTATTTATCACTAGCTGTCTATCCACAGCTTCGCCCGCATTATATCGAATTTTCTCGTGGGAGTAAGATATTTTCTCGCAGTAAAATGTAGTCTATGTCCATCTCCAACATGTAAGCTATCTCTGTGCGAAATTTTATTAAAATTTGTTCGGTGGTTTAGACGTGAAAAGGTGACAGACAGACAGCAATACTTTCGAATTTATAATATTAGTATGGATTAATATGAATTTCTGCTATAAGGGGTACGCGAGTTTGAGCTCTTTCTTGAAGTAGTACGCAGGAAAAACTAATTGGGAACCACTGCCTTAGAACTTGCATTGGTTCTGAGCATGACTAGAACTCAATCCATTTGAAATAAATTCTTGTTTTCTAAATCACTAACATGTATAAATTACTGTTTGTCTCTCACCTATTATTTTGAACAGAAGAAAGGAAATATCACCATGCTCAGGAATTTTAAGAACTTCAATCTCATTCTAGGAAAAATAATTAGAAATGTTAAAGCAATCCTATAGATTTGTTATGCCAAATTATCTATTTAGTGTAAACATTTGCATCATTAAGAGTATTTTTATCACATGTACAGTTTGCAATTCACATTTAAAAATTTTCTATAAAATTTTACTTAATTATTCAAATTGTTTAAATTTTAGAATGCTTGTATTAATTTATCTGCGTTGTCTCTTAACAGCTTTTATGCATCAGTGCATCTCAAAAAGTTAGATGCAGTTGATAAGATATCTTGCTGAATCTTTTGTCAGTATGAGTTCTTTTGTAGTAAAAGAAAAATTTTCCTAAAAGCTGTTTAAGATAATGAATCTTAGCTGGATGTTTATAAAAGAAATAACAAGCTAACAATATTGAAACAGCTGAAATTATTTATTGTATTGAATGTAAATAAATTTCAAAGTAAATTTGACATTATTAAAAAAATGCATAAATGTTGACTATTTTAATATAAAAATTGCAAGTGTCTTCTAAAACTACTATAAAATTTTATTTAAAAAATTTAATGAGTATAAATGTGAATTTCATTCATGACAATTACATTCATTCATGACTAAAAGAATAAACATGATAAAAGTACTACATAAAGGATGTTTTAAAAAATGAACTTGAATGCAGATTTTCTATTTTTTTAGAAGGAATTTTATTTCAAAACCAGTTAATCAACTCCCCACAACAAAAGTGAATAATCTCCATTAAAGTATCAGGTTGGACCTGGTAATCAGGACTAATTTTTGATGCTATTAACAAATGGAAGGATATGTAATAGTGTGCGCAATTTTAATTATTCTGTACTTTATACATCAAGAATATAATATAAAAGTTCTTTTAATTTTACTTTTGTATTCAGTGATTTACAGTAAATGATTTTCTTATGATACAGAAACATGATTAGATATATAACATGCTGCCATTTATATTTAAAAATGGCTGCGATGATGATGATGATGTTTGTGCTCTATCTTAAATGCTGCTGGATGATGCCCTAGATGCTTACATAATCATTTAAAATTTAAAAAAGTGGACATTTTTACTATAACAAATAACACTTTAATCCAATGTTTCTCTGAATGTATAGAGCAAAATTTTATTATCATATATAGTATACTATTTTGAGAAAAATACATGCAAACCAGGTTATTTGTCATGACGAGTGTCATACTTAGCTTTCCACATTTGGAACGTCAAACTAGAGAAGCATGATTTACTGAATTGAGATTAGGGGCATTAGGAATGGATTAATTTAACCATTCTCCATCCGCATATAACAATTCCTACAAAAAACAACCTACTGTATTATATGTCATTCACATTTGTTTTCCTGACTTTCATACAATTTTAATAATTCAAATATGTAATTCTTGTAATAAAGATTACCTTTATGTAATGGTTCTGAATGCAATATTAGGATTTTGCATAACAAAGTTAAAACAAAATGTGAAATTTTTAAACAGTGTTGTGCCACTTGATGTATTGAGATTGAAACTGGTGAAGAATTGCTTACAATCATTAAGATATTGAAAAACGAACAGAATAATAATATTAAATGTAAAAATATATATTTGTGATATTTCGAGTTTTAGATAAAATATTCTAGAAAATGGACAGAGAAAAATGTTAAAAAGTTAAATATAATAAATCGAAATTACAGTTGTCCCTTGATAGCCTGACATTTTGTCATCCAACATGCTCAGTAGTCCGATGCATCTCCCACCAAGGTCACCGTAATCCCCATCCCCGTTACGTGTCTGCTTGCACAGAAGCATGTCGCAACATGAATCTCCCCACCCAATTCTTTCACGATGACACACATTTCGTGTGTTTTCCGTAAGCAGTTCTGTTCAAACAGTTGGAGTAGAGAATATTGTAGGCTACTGCTAGCAAAGTAATGCCAAGTATGTAATCACTTTCGGTAATCCGACACCCCTTTGGTCCCATATCTGTCAGATTATCAAAGGACAACTGTATTATCAAAGTTACACATCAAAGAAAACAAGGAACAATTCTCTCCCAATGGGAGATGTTAATCCCTCTTTTAGTCATGGGCGATTGTTATCTCCCATGACTAAAAGAGCTGACTAACTCAAAAGACTCATTGACAATACCCAGTCAGATGATCTTTGAGCTTGATCTCCATTGGAAGAGATCTGGAGAATTGAAAAGTATAAATAGGGGATACTTGCTACACTCAGGTCACTTCAGCTCTTCAGTGCTCCAGCAAGGTCCTTGTTAAACTAAGTGCCATAGTTTCTCTTACAAGTAACTTCTGCCCAAGATTACGAATCGCCTAAGTCAAGTTATCACAGAGGTAATACAATAAAATGTAATATTGTTTGTAAACACTCTCTCATCTTTAGGGATCTAGTTTAAGGTTTAGTTTAAGGTTTAATCATAGCTAGATATATTTAGTTCATTTGTATTCTTTGTGATTCATTAAAATTATTGTTAATTTGCTAATGGGACTTGATTCTAGTTTCCTCGCGGACTCCTATCACTTATTTACGTCTCCCCCATTCAAACGAGCCCCCAATCGGAATAATAGAAGAAACATGAGTTAAACTGTGAATTAAATTAACCCCTGACCCCCTGCTTATCTCACATATTGATAATTACGGAATATATACCGATTTACCGGTTAACCGATAAATTGACGAAAAAACATTCGGTAAACTTACCAGTAAATGAAAAATTCATACTAGAAATTTTTATGTAGAAAATATTGTGTTTATAGATATTTAAAAGAGCTAAAGGGACATTGAAAATAAAAAACAGGCAAGTGTAAGCAACAATATAACTAATTATTAATTTTGAGATATTTTTTGTTTAATTTAAAGTTTCTTGGGTTTGAGAGGCACTGTAAATTGTACAGAAAGCTCTAGTTAGCATATGTGATTTGTGCTCTGCCGTTTTTTGAGATTTTTAAAGGTTTAAAATCTTTACAATCAACGTTTTTCTTAAAGATTAAGTAAATATCTTTTTTTTAATATTTAAAAATAATAATACGTAAATATTTCACGTACTTTTTAAATTAATAGCAATTTTGAATACACCACATTATGACAGGACATTAAAGCAATATTATTGCAAAATAACATTAAAATTTGTACCTTAAATAAATTTTTTACTTCTAACAACTGTTTAAAATAATTAAATACAAATATTTATTACAAGATTCTAACATTATGCCTTACGATTGTGCAAAATATGTATTATTCTAACCTTATTTTCGTGGGGAATCCCCATTACTCTCACGAAAAGAACTTTCTTTAATTTTAGATTGTAGAACCCGGTGGAATAGCTTACTAAACATGCTGGAAAGATTTTTATTACTTAAAGATGATGTCCGAAAAAGTCTAGAAACTTAACCTAACCCGGATTATTTTGTACAAAAATTAGATCAAAATTAGGAGATAAGACTTTAAATAATTTAAGTTTCTTGAGAAGTTATTTTTTAAAAAATGGTAATGAATAAAATGGTATTAGGTACTATATATAATTTCTGTTGTATTTTTATTTTTCTGTATTTTATTTCTGTTTATAAAAGTTATTATTATAGTTTTTTTAGAATAACACTTAATTTTTATATTTTTTATATTCTATATCTTTGAAATAAAAAATGTGAAATGGAAATCAGAATGACTTATATTTTTTATCACCTTAATTTTGTTTATAAATGAATGGTGTGATTTTAAAAATTAATAATAAATCTATTTATTACCTTATATGGGCAAACCTTACAGCATAAGCTGCAACTACAAGTTTTTTATGCATTAATCACAATCCTTCAGTATGTGCACCCATGGTCACATGACACACATCTACATGGTGTTAAAATTCTTCCCATACATGGGGTAGCGTGTCCTCTGTGATGGTCTGCAGTGCATGCTTTTATCCAATCACACAGTTCCTCAAGAGAGAAGGGCATTGACAGTACATAAACTTGGTCTTTAACAAACTCCACAAAAAGAAATCACAGGGTGTTAAATCTGGCGAGCAGGGTGGCCAGGGGAGCGGGTTGTTGTCTGCTGTTACACCACATCCAATCCTACATTGGTAAAGAACACAATTAAGAAGTTTGCGTGCATTTCTGTGAACTTGGACAGTTGCAGCTGCTTGTGCTGTAAGGTTTGCCCATATAAGGTAATAAATAGATTATTATTAATTTTTAAAACTGCACCATTCATTTATAAACACCCTGCATAATTCTCGGTTAAATCTTCATTATCTAATGTAGCGTTGTATATTTCTATGCAAAAATTTTTCATTCCTGTGAATTAGATTCTGCTAATACAGATAAAAATTATAACACTAATGCAAAGTAAGATTAGTCATTCCTGAAATAAATGAAAAATATAGGTGGATAATAATGTACATATTTTTGGTTTTAAAATTTATAGAAAACTGACAGATTTTTTCATTTTTTTTTCTAATACTAAATTAAATTTAATAATAAAAATCTTTCAGATGCCTAATATCAAGCTTCAGAGTTCAGATGGTGAAATTTTTGAAGTGGATGTTGAAATTGCCAAAGCTTCTGTAACTATAAAAACAATGTTCGAAGGTAAGTGCAGTTATGAAATATATTAAAATTCTGTAATAAATCCTAAAATTTCTTTTTATCATCACTAATTTTTTAACAACAAAAAACATAATAGGATATTTTAGGAAGTATTTTATTTGAAATTGCTAACATATTAACCCTAGGATACACATAGCTTAGGATATGAAATATCCAATTAAAGATTTGTCTGTTTTTGAAAATATTTTAATTTCCTTTCATGAATTCCTTGCTCACGGTGTTCAATATAAATTATACTGTATATGTTAAACATTTTTCATTTTAAATGACCTAAATAAATTATTTTTTACTGTTATGTGTAACTGGGTATTTTGAATTTATTACATTACATAGTGTTTAAGAATCAAAACAAAAAAAATTTTCAGCTCTTGTTTTGGCACCAGGTTTAGTACTGTAGTCACAGCAATCTCGGGAATGTCTTTGTAACGAGTCCCTTTCATTGGAATTTTAAGTTTCATTGAACAGAAGATAGTCAGAGGGAGCCAGATCAGGAGAATAGGATGGATGGTCAAGGATTACAATACCTTTTGAGCCAAAAATTGATAAACAGCAATGCTCTTGTGTGAGGTGCATTTTTGTTTAACTGTGGCCAACTTTCTTGAGCACAATACTCCAGCTGTATATGTAAAACTTGATTTCAAAGACATTACAAAATAACCAAACAATATTTCTTAGTGACATTCTGGCCATTGCCTGATGCCCTTGGAGTCAAAAACAGATGAGCATGGTCTTGACCTGTGATTTTTGGAAGCAAAGTTTTAATGTATAGGCTAGTGTAATGATTTCCATATAGTATTTTGACATTTGTCAATGGATTGTACTGGCAGCACCCATGACAATGTTTTCAAGAGAATTTGGGTTGCAGTGATCCATTTTGATGATGTCCTGAGCATAATGATTGTAAAAAGTGCAATTCACATTAACCAATTAACTGGTGTGAATACGATTAACATTTGCGAACGTTTTTGTAACCTCTTTTGGGCTCTTCAGGCTTCTTTTTTTATTCGAAACAAACTGGCAATTAACATTCAAATATAAATTGAATGGTAATAGATTTCGGATACCATACATACAGTACATGCACATTCAAACTAATCCTATTGTTCAATCTTATTTTAAACATCTTAATGGGAATGCATGTGTTCCACTTTAAATACACTTGAAAATTAAATATCATTGTCCAGTGGAGCCTACCACGCCATCGAAAGACATGTGCCTAAACTTAATGCAGCAAGTCTTATTCTTATTCTTAATGCAGATGGTTCTGCAACAAGCCTTAAGTTTATATCCTTGTCCTTAAATTAAATTTTAGGACAAGAATATAAACTTAATGTAACTTAATGTTTCAGTAAACTTTTCTTCAGTTTCACACAGAATTTAACATTGACACATTGCTCCATTGCAATTTTCTGACAAGGGTCATGAAATAACTCTTACCTTTCATGCTATACAAAGGATTGTTATGAACTGATTCAAATGCTGTTGCACATCATTGATAATATAATTTTGACTGTTAGTACTTGTGCCAACTAATTATATTTCTAGAGCAAAACTTTGGTTTCTTTTTAGACAACCTATGTATATAAAAAAAAAATTCTTAAGCATTGTATTAACTTTTTCATAATTGGCTTAAGATTTTGTTTTTTAGAATTTGGTCTTATTGTTAACTTCGTAATTATGAATTACTATAATTAAATTGACTGCAGAAAGTGCAGTACTATCAAAGTATCTATTTTTGATAGATTTGCTTTTATTTACAAACTGATGCAAGACACTTATTGAAACCCCACTGCATTAAAATATCTAATATTTGAGTTTTGATCATGCAATAGCAATCCAAAGCATGTATAATAAAGTCAAATTACCTATAACAGATTTAACATAAATAGATTCCAAGAAAATTGAGTGTTTTATAATTAATTTACTTAATTTGCAAATGAATTTTCAACATGAGTCAGAACTCCAGTTAACTGAGTTAAACATTTATTTATTGTCAGACTAATCAACTCATTATTATTATTATTATTCTTATGTTACAGAATAAGCAATTTAATTTATTTTCGAACATCAAAATTTTATTAATGTTTTTAAAATATTTTCAGAATTAATAAGTACTAGCTTACTCATTTTTTTTTATTTCAATGTAGATCTTGGCATGGATGAAGATGAAGAGGATGTTATACCTCTTCCAAATGTGAATTCAGTTATTTTAAAGAAGGTGATCCAGTGGGCTACGTATCACAAAGATGATCCTCTTCCTCCAGAAGATGATGAAAATAAAGAGAAGAGGACAGATGATATAAGCTCTTGGGATGCTGATTTTTTAAAAGTTGATCAGGGCACATTATTTGAGTTAATTCTGGTAAGAATTATTTATGCAGCTTGGGATACAATAAATTGGTTTTTCTTCATTTTTTTTTAACATGCCCTAAAACGATACAGACAACTAAGAACACATCTCCACAAAGCTGAATTAAAATATCCAGTACCTTAACATATAAAATAATTTCTTTAGTAGATAAAGTAAATCAAAAGTAGAATGAAATAGCAGCAAGTATACCTTTTTTAAAAGCTTCCAGAGTAAAGCAGTGATGTATTGTCCGTGCACTCTGTGGCTGAATGATTGATTAATAACAGTAATGAGGTCCTATGTGCGTGACCTAAGTTAAATGTTTCTCGGAGCCCCTTCCATCTTGTGGAATCTTTTGGTTCTGCAGGACAGTTTGACTAACTCTAATGGATTAATCAATTTATGACCTAAATTTTTTATTATAAAATGTTTTAAATAGCTAAAAATCAGGATATTTATCCTGGTTTTTAGCTATTTAAAACATTTTATAATAAATTTGGTATAAAATTTTTTAAATAGGTTGCTTCATATTCAATAGTAAAATTTACATTAAATTCTCTTATAGGCAGCTAATTACTTAGACATAAAAGGATTGCTCGACGTAACATGCAAAACAGTTGCCAACATGATCAAAGGGAAGACTCCAGAAGAAATAAGGAAAACATTCAACATCAAGAATGACTTCACACCCAGTGAAGAAGAACAAGTAAGTAGCAACTATTTTTATATACAAAATGCTTTTGCAAAAATTTCAATTACTTAAAATTTAATTTCAGGTCAGAAAAGAGAATGAATGGTGTGAAGAAAAATGAACTATATCAATGTGATCAGCTGTATTGTGATTCCTTGTGTTTTTCCATTTGGTCAATGTGAAAAAAAGAATGAAATATATAATATTATGATACAAATGGTTTCTGATAGCATTAACATGGAACATCTATTCTGTTACTTGTTACTGTTTAATGGTGCCATTTACGTATTACATATACATATATATTTAAAGCAGCTTTGTTCCAGAACTAGATTGTCATTTTGTTTACGAAGAAAGTTTTTTCAATGAATTCACTCAAAATTTCTCTTTCAGGCATTCTACTTTTATATAATAATAAACAATAATAATAGAAATTGTTTTTCAAATATCTGTAAGGTAAGACAAGGAATATTTTAGTAGTTCCATTAGATTGTTTTCATCAATTTTATTCACATTTAAAGATTCCTTTGTGACAGTGTATTCGGGTATGTTTGATTGAGTGAGAACTTCAGTTTTAAAGATTGATATTGATAAAACCTTGCTTAAAAATAAAATATTGTAAAAACTAAATGTATGTTGTATTTTTGTTTTTTATAGTAAAAGTAATTTATAATGCCAGCTGCAGATATAGAAATCTCAAAAGCCAAATTATAAAGTTCTTTTCATATTTTGGGATTCTTACGTTAAAAGATTTCTGATATTTTTCCAATTTATTTATCTTAAATTGTTGAAGATCAAATTTGAATTAATTTTTCAGCAGCATTTGACTAGCAATAGCAATGTTTTTTGTATATAAAGATTAAAGACTAGTAGTATGCAAAGTGTGCACTAACCTGTTTAGTACTTTTCTCTCGGTAGCATCCTTTATCAGGACTAATTCTAAAGAGATTTTCAATTTTTATCAGTAAGATTAATTTACAATTAATTTATTACAATTTAATCTGACTAGATACTTAAGATCAGGATGTTGTTTTATATAACAATAATATTTACATATTTAAACTCAGTGCATTTTGAGATAATCTTTCATTTTTATAAATGAAAGATTATCTCAATAAGTTCAAGAAGAATAATTGCATATATTTTTTAAAGAATTTTATGATCATAGCTGAAAACCATGTACATTTGTTTTTGTAGTTTTCTCCATTCTCAAAATATGAATTGGACTTAACAGTAAACATCTTGAAAATAAACATCTGCTGCTTACATTAACTAAATTGTCTCCATAGGTTTTAAATAATTCATGAAGCAGCAGTTTCATATAATTCATAGCCTACCCTTGTAAAATTTTGCCACAGACAAAATTTATTGCAATAAATAGACAATAAAAATTACCAGATTTTTTTAATACATAATATGTATGCTGTATAATAGTGATGTGTATAAAATCACTTTAATCCATAATGGCCACAAGCAACAAACAGTGCTGTGGAAAAATCACCATTACGGCTTAGTGAGTTTATAAATATTGTTACCAAATTTTCATAAATTTCCAAATTTTTTTTCTTCTGTGTCAACAATATTGTAAAGATAAACAATAGAGCTTTTTTATTTTAAACACATGCATATAAATTAAAATGCCAAACATTATCATATATGGTATAATGCAACTTCATATGTACAATAAAAATTGAAATCTAAATACCCTGAAATTTTTCCAGTTATGTAACATCATTGTAAAATGAAACTGACCGAAAATTTAATCTTTTGTCCTTACTTTTGATTTAAAAAATCTATTTTTAGGTTTTTGAAATACTTAATATTACATACTCTAATAACAAAGTATTTATGGACTTTTGTTGTTAAAGGGAAATAATAATAATGCAGAATATTGTTGGTTTTCTAAATATGATTTAGTAAATCCACGTTAAAAACATTATGCAATTCTTAATTCTAAACGTAAGTTCTGTTACATGAGAGAATAATTAGATTCAAAAGTGTTTTTTTTTTGTTTAGTATATGCTGAAAAAGCATTTCTAAGCTGTTTAATACTATGACACTATAAATCTATATTTCTTGCCTTTTTTTTATCCTAGATTATTTTGTAATGTCAATTCATTAAAATTTTCAACTAAATAACACTATTATCAATATGCAACAGTTCCAAAACTTTATACAAGAAAATTGTCCCTTTAGATTACTCCATGTTTAGGCAAAATAAATTTATCTATTGAATTTTAATTCCTCTATCTGAATATTTTTTGCCTGAGAGAATAACAAAATATGGACTGCCAATTATTTTCATAGATATTTTTATGGCGGTATACTCCAAACGTCAAATCTAGTAGTAGTAACTGAAAATGATGGTTTTTGTTAAGTTTCTAACCAATCGATCAATAAAAATGTATTAATTTTTTTTACCTAGAATTTGTATTTTAATAAATTTTCTTAGATATTTTTTAAATGTATTCTTTCTGTAACAATATTGCACTACTGGGTAATGAGACTTTCAAATTATGAACATTCAAAACTAAAAAAAAAAAAAATGTTGATTCAGTTAAATCAGTTTTATAATGAAATGTAACTAATAAAAAACCTCCAACAAATTTATATAGACATAAATTAAAAAATGTAAGTTTATCTTATAAAAACTTCAGTTGTAATGAATAAAAGGATAGGAATTTATTAAAATATTAAAGAAAAATTCACTCTGAAGTGTTAATTTCAAATGCAGATAAATTTTTATTCAATCCTAATTAAACTAGTTTTAAAATACAGTAAACTCCCACCCCACTAACTTGAAGTTTGAATGACTCGCATGGTAATTTAAAATTTCTTGACAGAAAAATTATAATTAATGAATTTTTGATATCATGCATTCATTATATTACTGTAGTTGGAGGGTGCTCTGAAAGTCAAGGCTGTTGGCGTGAATTTTTCTCCACTTCCATACTCTGATTTATTCAAGAAATGAAAAATTTTCAATTATTTTCGAATAAAAGGAATAATATTAAGTTTCTTATTTTATTGTTACTGATTGCTGGAATAGAACCAAATCCCGGTCCCTTACAGAAAACTCCAACAAAGAGAGGAAGATCATCTACTCGTCAGAAATTACTGACTAATAGTATGAAACCTTATCACTGAATATACTGAACCTAAAAGAGCCGAATCATCATATTAAACAGGTGAGCTAATTAATTTAACTTCCTCACAAGAACAATTACCTGCAGAACAAATAGACATTTCAACAGCAGAATTATGGAATAAGATAGTCGAACTGATAACTAATAGTAATGATAAGTTGGTGAGTCAATTTTCACTTATAAGACAAGAAATTAATATAATTCAAAATGAAATTGTTGAATTTGATCTTTAAATTCTTTAAATAAAAATAAGAAATAATATAATAGAAAATGAATTTACTCAATATAAACTGGATACTATGACTAACACTATAAATAATAATAAAATAATAAAATTATAATTTATGATTATATAAATCAGCTTAAAAATATTACTAAAAATCAATTAGCAACATTTTTTCTAATACTTTAAAAATAGTTTGCAGCGAATCAGAAAGTATAGAAAATATATATTCAATACCTAATCCAAATATTCAAATTAAGTGCATAGTATTAAAATCAAACCAATTAAGAAATAGAATCCTTGCAGCCTTTAATAAATTGAAATATAACAAAACACTGGGAAATTGGCAAGAAATTAATATGTCAGCTGATTTAATTATGCTAATGATTTTTTGTTGTATTCTCTACAGAAAAAACCCAATAACATAATGTAGAATTAGAATGTGAAAATGATCAAGATATGAAAATTTCAAATAACTTAAATATCATGAACTGGAACTGCCAAGGCTTAATCCACAAAATAATAACTCAAGAATTTTCTTAATTACTATATAATACTGATATCTTAGGTATAACTGAAACCTGGCTAGTCACACCAGTTAATGAAATTATAAAAAATAGAATGGAATATACAATTATATTTTCTGACGCACAGAAACCAATAGGACCAGGGAGACCGTATGGAGGACTTTGTCTAATTTTAAGAAAAAACATTGGTTTTATAAAATTTATACAAAAAGCAACTAATTAAATTCTAATCTTATTACAAATTGATAATACTGATATGAAACATCTATACAAAAAGTTAATTATTATGGTGTTGGTTTACGTTTCGCCTGACCAGATAAATTTATTAAATGAAATACTTCAAACATCATAACAGCTAATATCAATATGAATATAAAAAGATTATTAATTCAATTAAGACTTAGTAAATTCTAAATAAGTATTATTGATAAAACAATGAATATTTATTAAGGACAGATGTTATTGGTGTAAATCAAATGACTGTTCTCTGATCCATATACTAAGAGACTGCGAAGGACTAAAGAAATATCATCAAAAATATGAAATTATAGAAGTAATATCTACAGAGTAAAATCAAGACTTTAGAACTAAATTAAACAATCTTACGTTAAATCAAATGTATAAAATTAATGGTTTTTCTAATCAAATTGCCAGAGAACTAAAAAATATGTAATAATAAAATTTAAAAAAATTGTTTTTACTAATTATGTTACTTAAAGTAAAATATTTAAAAAGGAAAATAATGATAAAATTTAATACTAAACGATTATTGTAATGTTATTAATGATCTTGAGTGTGATGTATATCAAACGATGAAAATTAAAACAAATGTATAATAATATATTATTGAAAAATACCCCCTGTAACAAGGCTTAGCCTTAATGCAAATAAAAATATTTGATATTACTGTAATTGGTAAGTTACTAAAGACACTATATGGCAACATAATGAAATTTCTTGAGTGATTTCCCATATTAATAAATTCAGCAGTAAAACTTCTTCATAGAGCAGATTGTAATAATTTATCGTACTGTATATTCATCTCCCAAGTCAGAGAAAACACCACTAACTCTGACTTTCCTAAACTTAGAATAATATCAGATAATTTTGAAATAATGATAATTTCAAATTTATTGACCAAAATGCTTCATGACAGCTAAACATCATATACAATATTTCACAAAATATAGTAGTAATGAATAACTTAGTAGGTGAACAAAGAAATAAATTAAACAAAAGTATTTGTTTGATTAATAAAGCAAATGAGATACAATCGAAGAATCCTTTAGAAGTAGCAGGAGTCCTATACGAGTTGATGTGCACGTGTAGAGAACGGAAATACTATATTCGAGAAACAGGAAGAAAACTGGAAGTGAGACTGAAAGAGCATGAAGCGGCAATCCGACTAAATAGAACAGAATCCCCGTGGCAACAACACTGCAGTATAACAAATTGTATTATTGACCGAAATAATATTAAAATATTGTATAAAGTAAAAAATCTTGTAAAAAGACGCATCATAGAACATTATTGTATTAAAGGACATGTAAATTGTATAAATTTAAATACCGGCGCATGTGTTGATGCATGCTGGGATAGCTTGATAGCTTATAAAAGTACTGGCAACGTAACAATGTAATATCCACTGATGAGGCTAACGAGCGAAATATATATGGATAAAAATAGAAAAATAAAGTAAGAAATAGTGAAAGTGATTTTCTGGTCTTTCTCTGTT
>NW_019386277.1:0-38475 GCF_000671375.1 Centruroides sculpturatus | reverse complement strand
AAAATCAAGACTTTAGAACTAAATTAAACAATCTTACGTTAAATCAAATGTATAAAATTAATGGTTTTTTTTTAATCAAATTGCCAGAGAACTAAAAAATATGTAATAAATTAATAAAATAAAATAAAAAATTGTTTTTACTAATTATGTTACTTAAAGTAAAATATTTAAAAAGGAAAATAATGATAAAATTTAATACTAAACGATTATTGTAATGTTATTAATGATCTTGAGTGTGATGTATATCAAACGATGAAAATTAAAACAAATGTATAATAATATATTATTGAAAAATACCCCCTGTAACAAGGCTTAGCCTTAATGCAAATAAAAATATTTGATATTACTGTAATTGGTAAGTTACTAAAGACACTATATGGCAACATAATGAAATTTCTTGAGTGATTTCTTATATTAATAAATTCAGCAGTAAAACTTCTTCATAAAGCAGATTGTAATAATTTATTGTACTGTATATTTATCTCCCAAGTCAGAGAAAACACCACTAACTCTGACTTTCCTAAACTTAGACTAATATCAGATAATTTTGAAATAATGAACAGTTTCCTTTATTAATATTNAGTTACAGTTAAATACCTCGAAGTAAGATCTACAAGACTTGGCGTAAAGCTCTAATTTTTTTTAGTGGAAAACAGCAAATTTAAAAGCTTAAGGTTTCGGACTTTCAGCTTTTAAATTTAACTTTTATTTCAAGAAGGAATGCAGGGTCTGTTTTATATTACAGTTTCGGTCTGTTCGGATTTAATTTCGGTCGTAAAGTGTAACTAATATTTTGAAATTAACTAAAAATTTTCATTTACCATATGAAATTTATAAGTTTTTAAAATTTCAATACACTTTATGAAAGACGGAAGTGGGCTTAATAGTGTAATAATTTTCTCTGTAATTGTTTAAAATATTTTCATTGACGGATTTTTTATATTTAATTTTAAAGTAAAAGGAACAGCTCAAAATTAAATATTTATTCTTAGCAATTAGTCGGTAACAGCAGCTTGGATAGGTTGGTAGAGCGTAACAAAAAATATATTTTTCTCTATTATGTACTGTACATATAAATACAAAATATTCTAATTACTTTTTTCCTTTTTCTCCAATAATTGGCATACCGCAGGGTTCATTTCTCAGTAATTTTACGTTTATCGCTTATATTAATAAATCTTTATTTATTATTTCCTCTTCATTTATTAATGCTGAAGCTGATGACATGAAAATTGCATGAAAAGTACTGTACAACCAACTCATACTGCAAAGTGATATAAATAAATAAACAAATCATTCAACATATTAAATTTCTCAATAAATTTCAGACAAACTATTCAGCATTAGTTCAGTTGTCGATAATCAAAATCTACGAATAGCCAATAACGTTCAAATCTCTGTTTAATAATTTAATTGATCCCAGACTGTCATTTAAATTACACATAGAAAACTTGATTTAGAAATTTTCTATTCGTCGAAGAATGATCTAGGGTAATTTCAAATCTGTATTTAACAAAATACACTTCGTGCAATATTTTTTACTAATGTGCAATCTGTTATTGAATATGCTTTATCTGTTTGTGCCCCGGCCTCAGTTTCCTTATTGAATGAACTTAATTGTCTAAAAGTTTCTTAATTTCTAATTCAATGTCACGACTTGGTGCATTTTTCGACACTTGGCTAATAATTTCATCATCCACTTTTAATTCATAAAGATACGTGTTTCAGGCTTTCGCCCCTCTTCAGTCTGTTACATAGATCGGTTGTATCTTCTGTATACAGTATCTGTCAAGCACCTTTCGTACTTCCCATTCCCGACTTAACGGCCTCCCCCGCATGCCTCGTAACTTGTAACGTCTCACTCCCCGAGTGCCGCACGCAGCCTCGCCTGCGACTGTATCAACATTCTATTTTAATAATTGTAGCCATTTTATTTAGCCAGTTTATTTCTTAACTCAATAAAATTTCTCACCAAGCTTTTACAGACCGCTTACTCTTCTTCTTAAACGCATACAATACTTTGGTCAAATATATACTTATAAATATTTTATGGTTTACTCCCTTCCCAATATATTCACATTCGTATTTCTTCTCTTACAAAAAGACAAAACGCCTGCATTAACACGCCATTTTGCCGTTTGAGTGTCACAAGCCAATCATTTTCATATCGCCATAATAAAGCAATTGAAAATCTCCAGGACAAGTTTTATCTAGATCTGCACAAATTTAAAGCACTTGTAGAAAATACTTTATTATAATTAATGGTTGTAACGTTTACTTACGCGTTTATATTTATATTTTGAATTGTTCCCTGAGCTTTAGCTAGGTATGTTATCTAATTGTACCGGAAAGAGGCATTTATTATCTACGAGATAACGCCTTATTCTCTTTTAAAAAGAAATGAAGACAATTTCATCAGTAAACTTTCGTCTGAGGGAGAATTATTTTTCAATAAGAATGAAGACGAAATCTGCCTATAAGATTTTGGCCAGATTTTGTCTTCATTCTTATTAAAAAATCACAATTTCATTAAACATCTTTAAATTCTTTGGCACAGTAAACAAATTAATGCGTACACAATGCATTTAAAATCCATGCATATTTTATATTGTATTATAAAATGATAGAATCATAAAATATGACTTTATGCATTTTAAAATGCATAAAATGCATTTACTTGTTTACCATACCAAACAAGTAAATGCATTACCATTTAACTAGGAATGCGTTCCAAAATCCATTAACTAGGAATGCGTTCGTGATAAACATCGGCGTATAAGGCATGAAAGAATTTAATTTCGTTCTTCTTAAAGCAACTTTATACGCAGATAAAATTATGGGTGATCAGAATTATTCTTACCTAACCTACAGTTAGGAGTAAGTATCTCATTGTTTTAGAGTTTAAACCACTACTGCAAGATGAATTCGAATATCCAAGAGGAAATTTGCATGAGTTGTTTCTTGAGACCCTGTTGGACAACAGCCCTTATTTTCGGTTTAGATGCCTATCGAATTTGTCCCTGCAAACAGCGAATATACTGTTTTAAAAATCAAAAAGTAAAAAGACTTTATCTTCAATGTGTTCAGTTTCTATTATGGCAATTTTCTGCCCTCTATTTATGGCAATCGTTACCAGGATTAGACGAATATGCTTTGTGTCTTGGATGGCACGAAGTATATAAAAAGGATGCTAAAATAATGAAAACTGCATTTCTATTTATATTCTGCAGCTACTCAATCATGCTAACGTTCACCAATCGCAATAAGCTCAATCTAATTACTAAATTGAAAAACAGATATTTCTATGAGAAATTCATTTTCGAAAATAATACTCTATTGAGAAACGTCTCCTTTTTCGTTTTGTTCATTGTAATAACATTAACGATTCTTTTACAAATTATCAATCTGACTGTTTGTTATCCGGCTCTAGTAAACAGAGAACATTTTCGATATGAAGCTCTCATTTGTACGGTTGAGTTGGCATTTGTTATGATTTTAATTACAGGAGGAATTGCGTATGGTCTACTGTTAGGCGCTTTATTTATACTTGTCCTCCAGAAAGAATACGAAGAACTTAATTACGAAATGTCTACGATAAGAAGAAGCGACAGAAATTTGAAAATGAAATTACAAAATTTGATGATCCGTCACCAAGAATTGTGGATTTACATCAATCAGTTCAACACAAAATTCGAATTGCCTTTCGTACTTGTTTATTTCGAAATAATTTGGGGCACGAGCTTTTTGTATTACGCATACTTGTACGTCGATATGCATTGGATTTTTAAAATTTTCATGTTGGCACTGATGATTGTTTTTTCATTCGTCTGCATTATCTGTGGCTGTTTGCTATGCTGCATCGCTTTCACGGTATTCGTTATTTACACTTGATTAATTGTTTTAATGTTTTAATCTTTAATTTAATTTTTGACTTTATAATTTTAACTGTTTAGATGCGGAATGGATTTCAAGACATTCGTCGATTTGCAATCTGCCATTTGGAACTGGAACGAAAGCTTAAAGTACAGATTTATTTTCATTCTACTTTTATTGTAATTCGGTTTTACTTTAATAAATTTGATATTAAATACTAATTTTTTGTTAGATATTGGATTTCATGAAAAGATTCGGCAAAGTGTCTTTGTGTCTGACAATAGGAGGCTTCTTTTGTGTCAACAAGAGGATCCCTCAGAAGGTAGTTTTATTGACGCGGTGTCTTTGATTATTATTTAAGATTTAAATTTCTGACGAATCTGAAATACGCGTGTCATAGTACGAACTTTTATAATTTTGCAATTGAAATCAATGTATATTGTGGAAATGCTTTCACAATTGGAAACTACGCGCATTGCAAGTATGATGATTACCTTGTAATTCTAAAGGTTTACATATGATACGTTGTTTATCGATACCTTAAGAAAACTTACCATCGACACATTAAAAAATTGCTTAGTGCCTTAACTGTTATTTTTATGGAGAATTTTGATTAAGTTTCACTCTGCAACTCAACAGTTGAACACTTTTCTTAAATTAATTTATGTTTATAGTTTATAGAAAGATTTCTTGTACTAAGCCAACAATTTTCAGAACACAATGTTCCGTTTTCCACATTGAATTTTCTTACGGAGAAAACATTTTGCGATTTGTTCACTGTTTGCACTTTTCATATTAAAACTCTTTATAAATACTGAGCGATTCATCATTTTTATGTTTTGTCTGTTAATAAGATGAAATTCACTCGCAGAAAACACAGTTTTTTAATGTTTCATTATTTCGAATAGCGAAATTTTCTTTACATTACGTGAAATTCAAATTCGGTACTTGTGATTTTAAAACAAAAACCCTCGCGTAATACGATAAATCTCTGCAACATGTTAATTAATACTATAATCGTTTTAATAATCTTTTATACGCTTTATTTGCAGATGGCCACAACTCTGCATTCCGTGTTTTCGGGATTATTAAAGTTAAAGAATGAATCCAGAATTCGTAGAAGCTGTCAAATCTTCGCAAACATCTCTCATTCGAATGAAAATGGCTGAAATTTTTTTCTTCGTATTCATTATAACGGAAAAAATAAGTTCTAAAAATTACGGTCACCAGTAGTAAAATAAACGGTAATATATAATAATTGGATCAGAATATCAGAATGAATACTGATTTAATTCCTGTTATAAAGACATTTATACTGTAATTGATTTACGTTCGGTCTCGGAATTGTTAAGTTTATTTGATTGTTTAATTACAATTACGTCAATGTAATCCCGTTTTATTTATTTTGAAGCAACGTGTTTCAAATACCAGTTATTTGAATTTAGTAAAGGAGAAGGTGGTATTATGGAACACTGCGGGTATTATGGAACCATCCCATTTCGAACTGATAATAAAGGCAAACTGTAGCGGAATGTGGCTGAACTGAACTAGACAGACATCCATAGCAAGGGGAAAACCCGTTTTACTTCAGTTAAACGGTTGTCCGTATTTAATCAGCAAATTTGTTTTTTTCAAAATTCGCAAGTTTTGAATGCTAAGTGAATTTAATTATTTTAAAAATATAAATCGTGTAGTTGTAGGTTCACTGGTGCATGTATTCCGTTCCAGAGACTTAGTGGTACATATTAATCTGTGTGATGTTCACGTTTTTTAAATTTTGGTCTCGACAAACATAAGTTAATTCGAGATGGCGATGCGTGAAATATGGATCCCATTGGTGCTTTTACAGTAATATGGAACTCAACTCCTCCGAACTTTCTATTTGCAAGCAGACATTCCTGCAAAGCAATTTGTAAAAAAGACACTAGGTAGAAAGCCAATTCTTTCCGAGAATATCGAAAAAAGCTGCTGGAATATATATTGTTGACGGAGGTCATATTTTTCTATTATAAAAACATTTTTGCGATAAAATACATTGGAGTAAATAATTTGATAATTATTTAACATTTTTTTGTCCTTTCCTATTTGTTTTTGGCTACATTAAAGCATTTTTTTGAAAATATACAGTAAGGTTCCATATTACCACCCGATTTTCTCTAAGCCTACTTTCGGACTTTTTGTACAAAAGCCTTCAAAAACCATACTTATAATTACACTAGCGAAAAATCCAATTAGGAACATTTAGTTTACTAGTTACTGGTACTTTTCACACAAAAACTGTGGGTGTAGTTATAATACCTTGTTTACAATTCACTAAAATGTAATTGGGGTTGCATAATACCACCTTCTCCTCTAATGTTTTAGTAGTTTTATATTGCTATACAGATTTATTAATGTGTAGAGACACGAAGAAAATAGTTAATATTGCATCTACTAAGTAACAAATAGAATATCAAATAATTATCATCGGATTAATGTTAACAAATATTTTGTGACAGTTCATTAACTAGAATAGCCTATTATTTAACAAAGTTTGTATATGCTTCTGAGATGTTAATAAGCGATGTATAATTATATTCCTTAATATCACTGTACCTATTGTTTTCGACGTATAGTTAATTAAGATGTATTCTTGAGATAAAGGCGAAAAAGCAGATCTCATTTTGTAATTGAATGGAGTGAATGCACTGTTAAATACATTAAGTTCTGTTAATAATCTTAATATTCCAACCAATGTTCCAAACACAATGTGTCCTCTAAGGTCATAGTGATAAAATGTTTGAAATTAATTAAATATTGCACATAATTTAAAGCATAAACTGTGTCTAAATTGTACATTTAATTCCATCTCGTTCAGTATCGAATATAAATTATTCAATCTCTTTTAAAATTATTAAGCATTCGCGATAATTAATCGATGTAAAGTCAAAAGTAACGATATTTATCATAATTAAACAGTTTGAAATTCAACTTTTTAACTATCAGGAACAAATCTAGTCGAATAAAAAAACCTTACTAATTATGAGAGTTGGGTTGTGGAGAGCTCCTTCCTTCACTTCCTGGCTGAATCCACAATAGATATGTAAATGTGCCCTCTTAGTTCTCACAGGAAGGAAAGCGTTTTGAAAAAAGAAGTATACTATTCAATGTTAAGTTAATCAAAATGAATAAGGGAAGGAAACTTCCATGTAATTTTAATCAGTTATGAGATTAACGAAAAGATTGAAATCTGGTAACTTAATGGGTAAACAATGAATGATTGAATGTGACTAAATATAGTCCTTGGGCATAAACTATGACAACTGGTCAAAAGAAACGAACAGATCACGCCTGGAATAGTATGGTAGCAGTGCAGGGCCGCCGTAAGCGGGCGTGCGTTGCACGCGGGCGTCACGTCTAGGGGGCAGCAATCGATCGATCGATCACGTAATATTCATAGTCCTTGTCATAATACTCACCCTACCTATAGCATAAGAAATGTTTTCGCATGGATAAAAATATTTTACCTGCGCGCAATTACTATTTTCTTATTTATATTATAGCGTTAACCGCGCTATCTATTGGCATAAATCAGAACTAAGATGCAAATTAATAAAAACCCAGTGAAGCGGGTCTTTGCAGCTAGTTTATTAATAAAAATATGCAGGATATCCTGGAAGTAATCCGCCAATTGGTCAACAGAAAGATCTGCGGAATAATAGTAATCCAAAGCGAAACAAGCTGACAGTGCATCACGTAAAAGATGTATTGGTGAATTATTTATTTTCCTAAGTGTTTTTAACGAATTAGTACCCATTTCCGTATCTTTCGTCGGGAGAAAGATAACTATAGGCGTAGAATACGACGATAAATCTCGATGAATTACAAATTCTGACTCACTAATATTGGTTAACCCGAAGTCCATCAAAAAGTGAGTGTCTTTACCAAATCTGGTCGGTTGCCTCTGGTTAGTCAAAATTAATAAATTTTCAGAAGAACAAAAGTTTAACAAGTAACAATTACTTACTGAAGAATCTTTCAGTAGATATATATTAAAATCGCCGATAATAAGTAATTTATAATTCCTTAATTTAGTAATATAGAAATTAATTATAAAATTTACTACATCGAATGAAAAACATTGTTTTGTTAATTATATTATGTTAAAAAAACTTGTGTCTATATGTTTTTTCTGTCTTTTTGTCACTTCTTTTAACGAATATGATTGCTTGTGTTAACATTTTGTTGTCTTAGGGCTCGTCCATAAATTACAACATACAGTGGCGAACTTAGGATTTAATCTTGGAGAAAGCCAAGTTGAACAGATAAAAATTTTTTTAATGCGATATAAATAAAATCCTCACCTTAATTAATTAAGTAACCGCTAATTCGAACTTATTAATTTTTACTTTCTTGAATGTTATAAAATAAGACGAAAAAGTACGAAATCATCTAAAATTTTGACGTTTTACTTTTCTGACTCTTTTAACGTAACATAAGTTACATTCCCGACAGTTATAATATCGTAATCCTGTCATATTTGACTTTTCGAGTTTTCGGAATCGTGATGTTTTGACATATTTGAACCGCCAAAAAACTGTTACAGAGAATGTGGGTGTGTGGGTGTGTATTTCATTTAATATCTTAGGATAAGATAAAAATTTAGAAACGAAATTCGGCACAGTAATTGTAACGGACATTAATACTAGCCTGTACCCAAAGATTAAAATGAATAGTTTAATGACTTTTCGTTTTTTATTTTCAACGATCTTTTGGATTAGAGATCGAATTCGGGCGGTCGAAAAGTCCCAAAACGTTTCTGGTGGTCTGGTGTTTCAGATACATCGAGGCGCGTTACTCAACACCCGATCACCTCCGTTGTGGGCAGAAACAAACTGAATTAGAAACATCATCGTAGTGCCCACAGAGCAGAAAGACAAAAAACAAAAACAATTCCTGCTCTCTGGACACAAAAAAAACCTATTACTTTACTTTCATCATGAGTTCAGGCTGGTCCACAACGAATGCAACGCGAAAAAAGCATGAAATCCCGTACAGACGGTTCATGAAAAGTGCCTAGGTTTCCCGAAAAGATTTGAACCCGAATCCACCAGGCCCATTATAGTTTCGACCATAACAATTCAGTCGTTATTATATATTATACATGCGTCAGATTCTCAAATTTAAATGAAAATAAATATTAGAAATTAATTATTAACATTTTCTTTCGTCTTTATTTAAGACGTAACAAATGAACTCGACAATTGACCGATTGTTGGTTTGCTCTTATTGTTCTGAAGAGTGCGATTTCGGAGATTTCGAAAATGAATTTTGATTTTGCTGGGTATCGTCCCTTGGCTGATCCCTTCGAGTGAGAGATTTTTAACATTTTATTCTTATTTATTCAAATGACAATTTACAGAAGAAATTGCAGACTTTAAAGTAAAATTTCTGGGTGAAAATTATAATTAATTAATTAAAATATAATTGACAGCAATTCTCTTCAAAAAGTTTAAAGGTTTTAGATTAGCGGAAATTTACGGAAGTAGATTTTAATGAATTTTAAACTGAAATTGTTATAACTATTCTCAATAATTAGCGAAATGGCCGACGGAGATTCCGATAAATTTGCGTTCGATATGATCATAAGCTTAACAAGTTACAGTTAAATACCTCGAAGTAAGATCTACAAGACTTGGCGTAAAGCTCTAATTTTTTTTAGTGGAAAACAGCAAATTTAAAAGCTTAAGGTTTCGGACTTTCAGCTTTTAAATTTAACTTTTATTTCAAGAAGGAATGCAGGGTCTGTTTTATATTACAGTTTCGGTCTGTTCGGATTTAATTTCGGTCGTAAAGTGTAACTAATATTTTGAAATTAACTAAAAATTTTCATTTACCATATGAAATTTATAAGTTTTTAAAATTTCAATACACTTTATGAAAGACGGAAGTGGGCTTAATAGTGTAATAATTTTCTCTGTAATTGTTTAAAATATTTTCATTGACGGATTTTTTATATTTAATTTTAAAGTAAAAGGAACAGCTCAAAATTAAATATTTATTCTTAGCAATTAGTCGGTAACAGCAGCTTGGATAGGTTGGTAGAGCGTAACAAAAAATATATTTTTCTCTATTATGTACTGTACATATAAATACAAAATATTCTAATTCCTTTTTTCCTTTTTCTCCAATAATTGGCATACCGCAGGGTTCATTTCTCAGTAATTTTACGTTTATCGCTTATATTAATAAATCTTTATTTATTATTTCCTCTTCATTTATTAATGCTGAAGCTGATGACATGAAAATTGCATGAAAAGTACTGTACAACCAACTCATACTGCAAAGTGATATAAATAAATAAACAAATCATTCAACATATTAAATTTCTCAATAAATTTCAGACAAACTATTCAGCATTAGTTCAGTTGTCGATAATCAAAATCTACGAATAGCCAATAACGTTCAAATCTCTGTTTAATAATTTAATTGATCCCAGACTGTCATTTAAATTACACATAGAAAACTTGATTTAGAAATTTTCTATTCGTCGAAGAATGATCTAGGGTAATTTCAAATCTGTATTTAACAAAATACACTTCGTGCAATATTTTTTACTAATGTGCAATCTGTTATTGAATATGCTTTATCTGTTTGTGCCCCGGCCTCAGTTTCCTTATTGAATGAACTTAATTGTCTAAAAGTTTCTTAATTTCTAATTCAATGTCACGACTTGGTGCATTTTTCGACACTTGGCTAATAATTTCATCATCCACTTTTAATTCATAAAGATACGTGTTTCAGGCTTTCGCCCCTCTTCAGTCTGTTACATAGATCGGTTGTATCTTCTGTATACAGTATCTGTCAGGCACCTTTCGTACTTCCCATTCCCGACTTAACGGCCTCCCCCGCATGCCTCGTAACTTGTAACGTCTCACTCCCCGAGTGCCGCACGCAGCCTCGCCTGCGACTGTATCAACATTCTATTTTAATAATTGTAGCCATTTTATTTAGCCAGTTTATTTCTTAACTCAATAAAATTTCTCACCAAGCTTTTACAGACCGCTTACTCTTCTTCTTAAACGCATACAATACTTTGATCAAATATATACTTATAAATATTTTAATGGTTTACTCCCCTTCTCAATATATTCACATTCGTATTTCTTCTCTTACAACAAGACGAAACGCATGCATTAACACGCCATGTTGCCGTTTGAGTGTCACAAGCCAATCATTTTCGTATCGCCATAATAAAGCAATTGAAAATCTCGAGGACAAGTTTTATCTAGATCTGCACAAATTTAAAGCATTTGTAAAAAACAATTTACTATAATTAATGGTTTTAATGTTTATTTACGCGTTTATATTTATATTTTGATTTGTTCTATGAATTTTAGCTAGGTATGTTATCTGATTGTTGTACTGGGGGAGGTACTTATTATCTACGAGACATCGCGTTATTCTCTTTTAAAAATAAATAAATCACAATTTAATTAAGCATCTCTAAATTTTTTGATATGGTAAACAAATTAATGCATACGTAATTTATTTAAAATTATATAATAGCATCATCAAATATTATTTATGCATTTTTAAATGCATAAATTACATTTACTTGTTTACCGTACCAAACAAGTAAATGAAGTACCATTGGTAAAATCCATTAACTAGGAATGCATTCGTGATAAATATCGGCTTATAAGGCATGACAGAATTTAATTTCGTTCTTCTTAAATCAAGTTTATATGCAGATAAAATTATGAGTGATCAGAATAATCGTTACGTAACCTACAGTTACGAGTAGACATTTCACGGTTTTATAGTTTAAGCCACTACTACAAAATGAATTCGAATATCCAAGAGGAAATTTGCATGAGTTGTTACTTGAGACCCTGTTGGACAACAGCCCTTATATTCGGTTTAGATCCGTATCGAATTTGTTTTTGTGAACAGCGAATATGTTCTTTTAAAAATCAAACAGTAAAAACTCTCTATATTCAATGTGTTCAGTTTCTATTATGGCAATTTTCTGCACTTTTCTTATGGCAATCGTTACCGGGTTTAGAAGAATATGCGTTGTGTCTTGGATGGTACGAAATATTTAAGGAGGATGCTAAAATAGTGAAAACTTTATTTCTATTTCTATTCTGCATCTACTCAATCATCCTGACCTTCATGAACAGCAATAAGCTCAATCTAATTACTAAATTGAAAAACAGATATTTCTATGAGAAATTCATTTTCGAAAATAATACTCTAATGAGAAACGTCTCATTTTACGCTTCGTTCATTGTAATAACATTAACGATTCTTTTTCAAATTCTCAATCTGACTGTTTATTATCCGGCTGTATTAAGCAAACAAAAGTTTCAACTTGAAGCTCTTGTTTGTACAGTTGACATGGGATTTGTAACGAGTTTAATTTTAGGAGGATCTTTGTATGTTCTACTGTTAGCCGCTTTATTTATACTTGTCCTCCAGAAAGAATTTGAAGAACTTAATTACGAAATGTCTGCGATAAGAAGAAGCGATAGAAATTTGAAAATAAAATTACAAAATTTGATGATTCGTCACCAAGAATTGTGGATTTACATGAATCAGTTGAACACAAAATTCGAATTGCCTTTCGTACTTGTTTATTTCGGAATAATCTGGGGAACGAGCTATTTGTATTACGCATACTTGTACGTTAATATGCCTTGGACTATTAGATTTTGGACGTTGTCACTGATGATTGTTTTTTCATTCATCTGCATTATCTTTGGCTGTTTGCTATGCTGCATCGCTTTCACGGTACTCGTTATTTACACTTAATTAATTCTTTTGATTTTTAAATCTTTAATTTAATTTCCGATTTATTAATGTAATTTTAATTATTTAGATGCAGAATGGATTTCAAGACGTTCGTCAATTTGCAATCTGCCATTTAGAATTGGAACGAAAGCTTAAAGTATAGATTTATTTTCATTCTACTTTTATTGTAATTCGGATTTATTTTTATAAATTTAATATTAAATACAAAATTTTTGTTAGATATTGGATTTCATGAAAAGATTCGGCAAAGTGTCTTTGTGTCTGACGATAGGAGGCTTCTTTTGTGTGAACAAGAGGATTCCTCAAAAGGTAGGTTCATTGACACGGTGTCATGGAACATTATCTAATAATTAATTTTGATTAATTAATTAATTAATAATAAGATTTAAATTTTGTATTAATTAACAAAATTAAATAATTAATCTTGTTGCGATTTTGAAATACGCGTTTAGTAATACAAAATGTTAATTTTACGCTATTGAAATCGGTTGATATTGTGATTGTGGAAATGCTTTCACGATTGGAAACTACGCGCATTGCATTATGTCGATTGACGAGTATTGGTAACGTTTACATACGACACATTCTTCATCGATACCTGAAGAAAGATTACCATAGAAACGTTGAAAAGTTGCTTACTTTAACTGTTATCTTTATGGAGGATTTTGATAAAGTTCCACGCTGCTGCTCACCTGTCGAACACTTTTCTAAAATTAATTTTTGTTTGCAGTTTATAGAGATTTCTTGTAATAGGCCAAGAATTTTCATAACACAATGTTCCGTTTTTAACATTGAATTTTCTTACCGAGAAAATATTTTTCGATTTGTTCTTTGTTTGCATTTTTCTATATTAAAACTATTTATACATACAGAACGATTCATCATTTTCATGTTTTGTCTGTTAACAAGATGAAATTCACTCGCGGAGAATACAACTTTCCAATGTTTCATTAGTTCAAATAGTGAAATTTTGTTTACATTATGTGAAATTTAAATTCGGCGCTAGTAATTTTAAAACAAAAACCCTCGCGTAATACGACGAGAAATCTCTGCAATACATTACAATATACATTTTCCCTTCGTGACTAACTGATAGGGTGGTGTGGCTCAGGTAATATCGGACAAAGTTCGTCTATATATTTTCCTGCTTCTAATAGTGAATATTTGACTTTTTACATAATTTTTCAACGCTTTTTACAATAATGGATTATATAGTAACCGATTAGTTAATTTTTTTCATGCGATTACGCAACATCCGAAAGTAACGATTCTCCCGGTAAATTTTTCGACTGGAAGCTTTTGATAAGAAATATTCTGGTCTAAGAGAAATCAAATAACATAAAATCTAATAAATTATATCTACAAAATAAAGAACACAGCTATTTTTAAAGCCATTATTTACATTATGTCTCTAATTACTGTAATGGGAGGGGAATGAATGAGTCATCTGTAGGTCTAAGTTAACAAGTTTCCTTCCAGATAATGTATACTTTATATTATTTTTATATTATTTCGACTATTTTTACAATATTTGACTGTAATTCGCAATTTTGAATGGGTTTATTTACATATTTTCTCATATTATGTAATGTCAGAAGGAGTTGAATTTCCCGGAAAAATTTTCGAGTAATCTTCTGGTCTAAGTAAAGTCAAATAACATAAAAACTAGTAAAATTACAGATATAACATAAAGAATATAGCTATTTCTCAACGTTTGTTTACGTTTTAACTCCGAACACGTGATTTTGTGAGTCATTGGTTCTTCGCGGGAAAATCCTGAATAGGCGGTTCTGAAAAAACACTCATTGGTTAATATTGATTCAGTCATAATAGAATTGACTAATTAGAGAGTAAAAGGCGTCTAAAAAATAAATTTAAAGCCAATTAACGACAAGAAGGTCTCCCATAGACATACTATAGGAAGGTGAAATTTCCCGGGAATATTTATGACTAGAGATGAACTGATTTGTCGATCTTACAGTCAGACAACCTAAACAAAAGCCAATCCAAGTAATTATATTCAGAACATTTATTAAATTTTAAATATTTGAAAATAACAAAAAATAAATATCGCTTATCACACCGGGAAGCCGACGCCATGACAGTAAGTGTAACTCGACACACCCCGATCATAAATCAATCTTTGAACGTAAACATCGGGGGTTCTATTGAAGCTAGAATGACGCGGTCTGTTTTGTTATACGTAGAAACACTTCAACTTTGTAACTGCTGTGTTAAACAATACGATTTTTTAAATTTAATTTTTTTAAATGAAAATACCTANCGGTACGCGTTATTTACACTTGATTAATTTTTTTAATTTTTAAAACTTTAATTCAATTTTCGATTTATTAATGTAATTTTAATTATTTAGATGCAGAATGGATTTCAAGACGTTCGTCAATTTGCAATCTGCCATTTGGAACTGGAAAGAAAGCTTAAAGTACAGATTTATTTTCATTCTACTTTTATTATAATTCTGATTTATTTTAATAAATTATATTTAATACAAATTTTTTGTTAGATATTAAATTTTATGAAAAGATTCGGAAAAGTGTCTTTGTGTCTGACGATAGGAGGTTTCTTTTGTGTCAACAAGAGGATTCCTCAGAAGGTAGGTTCATTGACGTGGTGTCTTTGATTATTATTTAAGATCTAAATTTCTGTCAATTCTGAAATACGCTTTTATAATTACGCAATAGAAATCAATTTATATTGTAAAAATGCTTTCACAAATCGAAACTACGCGCAATGCAAGGATGAAGACTACTGCTGTAACGCTAAAGGTTTACATACGACACGTTTTTCATCGATACCTGAAGAAAATTTACCATTGACACATTGAAAAATTGCTTACTTCTTTAACTGTTATCGTTATTAAAAAGTTTGATTAAATTTCATGCTGCTGCTCACCAGTCGAACACTTTTCTAGAATTAATTTTTGTTTGCAGTTTATAGAAAGATTTCTTGTAATAGGCCAATAATTTTCATAACACAATGTTTCGTTTTCAACATTGAATTTTCTTATGGAGTGATTTTTCTCATTTTGCGATTTGTTCTATGTTTGCAGTTTTCATATTAAAACTATTCATAAATACGGAGCGATTCGTCATTTTTATTTTTGTCTGTTAATAAGATGAAATTCACTCGCAGAGAACACAACTTTCCAATGTTTCATTAGTTCGAATAGCGAAATTTTGTTTATATTACGCGAAATTTAAATTCGGTACTTGTGATTTTAAAACAAAAACCCTCGCGTAATACGAGAAATCTCTGCAACACGTTAATTAATACTCCAATCATTTAAATAATTATTCATGTTCTTTATTTGCAGATGGCCACAACTCTTCATTCCGTGTTTTCGGGATTATTAAAGTTGAAGAATGAATCCAGAATTCGTAGAAGCTGTCAGATCTTCACAAACATCTCTCATTCGAATGAAAAGTGTAAATAATGGAGAAGGAATGTAAATAGTGGCATACAAGTATATGTATACTTGTATATAGTATACATTTTGGAAACTATAATTATTTTAATAATTTTTTATATGCTTTATTTGCAGATGGCCACAACTCTTCATTCCGTGTTTTCGGGATTATTAAAGTTGAATAATGAATCCAGAATCCGTAGAAGCTGTCAGATCTTCACAAACATCTCTCATTCGAATGAAAACGGTTGAATTTTTTTTCATATTCATTATAACGTAAAAAATAGGGTTTTCTCAAATTTTCGATCACCAGTAGTAAAATAAACGGTAATATATGATAATTGGATAGGGATATCAGAATGAATACTGATTTAATTTATGGTTATAAAGACACTTGTACTATAATTGGTTTTCGGTTCTGTCTAAGAATTCAGAGAATTTAATGTAATTAAGTAAGTAAACTTTATTGGCGTTGAAGGCTTTCGCCTGTTACAAGGGCGTTTTATTTTGATGAAACGCATATTAACATCTCATATAATAATTTTTTAACAATATTAGTTGTTACCATATACTTATCTATATAATTATATTAATATTATGTCATAATTATTATTTAATTAGTTGTTTAACATAGTTATATATCATATAAATCGTGTTAATATCAGCTCTATCTAATGTCTAAAATTAATTTTTGTTTGCAGTTTATAGAGATTTCTTGTAATAGGCCAAGAATTTTCATAACACAATGTTCCGTTTTTAACATTGAATTTTCTTACCGAGAAAATATTTTTCGATTTGTTCTTTGTTTGCATTTTTCTATATTAAAACTATTTATACATACAGAACGATTCATCATTTTCATGTTTTGTCTGTTAACAAGATGAAATTCACTCGCGGAGAATACAACTTTCCAATGTTTCATTAGTTCAAATAGTGAAATTTTGTTTACATTATGTGAAATTTAAATTCGGCGCTAGTAATTTTAAAACAAAAACCCTCGCGTAATACGACGAGAAATCTCTGCAATACATTACAATATACATTTTCCCTTCGTGACTAACTGATAGGGTGGTGTGGCTCAGGTAATATCGGACAAAGTTCGTCTATATATTTTCCTGCTTCTAATAGTGAATATTTGACTTTTTACATAATTTTTCAACGCTTTTTACAATAATGGATTATATAGTAACCGATTAGTTAATTTTTTTCATGCGATTACGCAACATCCGAAAGTAACGATTCTCCCGGTAAATTTTTCGACTGGAAGCTTTTGATAAGAAATATTCTGGTCTAAGAGAAATCAAATAACATAAAATCTAATAAATTATATCTACAAAATAAAGAACACAGCTATTTTTAAAGCCATTATTTACATTATGTCTCTAATTACTGTAATGGGAGGGGAATGGATGAGTCATCTGTAGGTTGAAGTTAACACAAGTTTCCTTTCAGATAATGCAGTGTTTTTCAACCTTTTTCATTGAGTGGCACACCTAATTGAAAAATAACAAATCGTGACACCCTTGACCAGCGGCTGATCTAGAATCTGAATAAGGGGGGGACTAATGGGCCAGATGAAATTTTTTGCAAAAACGAATATTACGCGCAACGCAAAAGTGTTTCTACGTGTTCAAAATCAAAATTTAAGTTCATTGAATTTTGTCGAAATACCTATATGTAAAATAATAGTCTCGCTATTGTTTTTTAAATATAGTNCACCTTGTAGTAAACCTCTGTAGGTAATGAATGGTGTCCAGATATTGGTATCCTGTTTAATAATTGTCTTATATTTTCCGAACAGCAACCCTATCATATTTATTAAAAGTTCTTTTGCCTCGCATCTCTTCATTTTACTCTGTAGGTCAGTAATGCTAATCATATCATATGCTTTTTCGAGATCCAAAAACAGAGCGAACACTTTATGTCTTTTTTTAAGCAACTGAATTTGAATTAATGACAGCAAGACAAAGAGGGCTGTTTGAGTACCACCCCCTTCTACAAATGCAAATTGCGTACTATTTCTATAATTATTCGCCGCTGTCCAATAATTAAATTTATTAGCTAATATTGTAGTAAATATTTTCCGTAGACAAGACAGAAGGGCTATTGGTCTGTAATTGGTTGGTTCCTGTTTATTCCTTTGTTTAAATATCATAGTGAAAATTATTTCGTTTCATTTGGATGGTATTATACTATTACTATAAAAAAGGTTAAATTTAATGTTAATGTTGTTGTCTAAGAATTCCTAAGTTTATTTGATTCTTTAATTACAATTACGTCCATGTAATCCCGTTTTAGTTATTTTGAAGCGACGTATACTGTATAAAAAATCAGTTATTTGAATTTAGTAGTGTTTTAGTAGTTTTATATTGTTATACAGATTTAATAATATGTAAAGACCCGAAGAAAATAGTAATTATTGCATCCACCAAGTACCGCATAAAATGTCAAATAATGATCATCGGGTTACTGTTAACAAATATTTTTTCACAGTTCATTAACTAGAATAGCGTATTATTTAACACTGTTTGTATATGCTTTTGAGATGCTAATAAGCGATGTATAATTAACAGCACTGTTATCTATTTTTGCGATTTATTATTAACTAACATGTATTTTTTAGATTGTAGACGAAAAAGCATATCTTATTTTGTTATTAAATGGACTGAATGCACTGTTAAATACATTAAATTCTCTTAATATTCTCAATATTTTAATCAATGTTCCAAACACAATATGTCCTCTAAATTCATAATGATAAAATTTTTGAAATTAATTAAATATTGCACATAATTTAAAATATTAACTGCGTATAAATTGTAGTTTTAATCATATTTAGAATCGAATATAAATCATTCGATCTCTATTAAAATTATTAGGTATTGGCTATAATTAATCGATGTAAACTCAAAGCTGATGATATTTATTGTAATTAAACAGTTCGAATTTTAACTTTTTAACCATCAGGAACAAATCCAGTCGAATCAAAAAATTTTAGTAATTATGGGAGTCGGACTGTGGCCTGCTCCTTCTTTCACTACCTGGCTGAATCCACAACGGGTATGTAAAAGAGGCCTGTTAGTTGTCACAGGAAGGAAAGCGTTTTGAAAAAAGAAATGTAATATCTGAAGTTAAGTTGATCAAATGAATTTGGGAAGGAAAACTTCCATGTAATTAATCAGTTAACAGATCGACGACTAGGTTGAAATCTGGTAACTTAATGGGTAAACAATGAATGATTGGATGTGACTGCAGATTGTCCTTGGGCATAAACATTGACAACCGCTCAAAAGAAACGAACAGACCACGCCTGGAATAGTATGGTAACAGCCATACTATTCCAGGCCATACTAACTACTATTACGAAACATTTGGTATATATCGTAATCCTGGATACCTCTTTGTGAGATGACTTCTAAAGTTCTTACTTTAAAAAAAAAAATTGTACGTACGTTTAAGATATGTTTATTAAAGGAAGCTGCTCATTCCATTATTTATTTATTTATTTACTAGCTGCAAGTAACCGCTTCGTTGGGTTTTTATTTGTTTGTACATTTATATGTAATATAGTTGTTTTATATATGTAAAAGACTGATTTTCTTTCTCTACATAATTTTCTCTGATTTGACGCGTTTCCCTATAATTTTCAAGTTGCTCTTCTGTCTGATTATTTCTGTTTCGTTGTTAATTTTCTCGTAGCAATGTTAGATGTACTTTACTTTCTTTCGTGGTTTCATTTCTCCGCGCCATCTTTTGCCTTTGAGATATGATTCGAGACCAGAAAAATTCTTTCTTTCGCTTTGGCATTGTTTTTTATATTTTTACTTTTCACACTTCACTACTCATTTTTCACTTTCTACTTTTTTCTGTTATTCGTACACGTTTACTTATGAAAAATCAACTGAAGCGTGTGCGTCACACTTCGCCAAAAGCAATCGCAACTACTCACACATAACGGTCCTCGACTATTCCAAAATATTTTCGAATATTCGACTATTAAGATTACATTATAGCCAATCTTACCTGTTTTTACAGAATGCAAGAATAAGGTCCCACGTTTCCAGACTAATTAGAGAATTTTTATATGGGTCTAAAAATATGTTCGATTTTTTGGAAAAACGCAAAAAGCAGCATCTGCGCCTGTAAATCTTGCAAGCCGCTTTCTCTTAACACTTTCATTGTTACACATTTTCGAAGTCAAATACCTTCAACCCCCATATCTCCCATACCCTTATAGCTATCGAGACGCAACCACCATAGTGCACAATGGGAGACTTGGGGCTACTACCACACACAAACACCATTCATGTGCGATGTGTAGTTTTGGTTGCAGAGTGAAATATAGGCACACATACGTCCATATATATATATATGTTTTACCAAACGACTCTATGGTCTTGGCCTTTTCAAAGGGTCAAAAAGAAACAAAAAGTACAACATATATGAAATAAATAATTAGCAAAACAGTAAAAAAAACAGAATAAATAATAAAAATAAAAATACACACAACTAGTCACAGCTCGATTTTTTTACAGCCAGTTTAAATTGCGTATAAGTAGTCAAATCATTGTATTCTTCTTTCAAAGCATTCCAGTTACACATAAGTCAATGGCAGCGCTAGTACGTAGTAGTAGTGGTTTGGGCAGCTTTGATCACAAAATTAATTTTTCAATGTATGTTCACATAAAGAATAAATAGCACTGATCACGAAATTAAAATTACATAAAAATTTTTAATATTGCAGATAAAAATTTGTTGAATGAAATTATTTCAAATAACAAAAAATTGATTTTTTGAGTAAATTAAAATCGCAAATAAAAATTTGTTGAATGAAATTATTTCAAATAACAAAAAATTGATTTTTTGAGTAAATTAAAATCGCAAATAAAAATTTGTTGAATGAAATTATTTCAAATAACAAAAAATTGATTTTTTGAGTAAATTAAAATCGCAAATGTAAATTTGTTGAATGAAATTATTTCAGATCACAAAATATAAACTGTTTATACAGAGTAAATAATAAATTGGTACAAAAAGTTGAAAACTTTTTTGTACCAATTTATACACGTCTCCAATTACATATAGGAAAACGCGTTTAAATGTAAAATTTCGAACATTCCTTTATTCGAATGTTCTATTTTGTAATGATTAAGATATTGTGTTTTAAACCTGATGAGAGCCTGTAAAATAGATTGAGAACGTTTCTGTGTATTACATGAATAATTTCTCAACAAAACAGCTAGTAGAAACTTTTTAATTATAATATCTCAATTACGTATGATCAACGTATAATGAAACATACTAAAACAATACATATTTTGCAAATTCCGCAAACTAAATAATTTATTTTTTTACTTATAGACATTGAAATAAATACCTTTTATTCAATTAGTTTTTAATTTAAAGTGCAATACATATATTTATAAAATTTTACAGTCATTAAAAACACGTTATATTTTCTTATTGTAATGTTATTTCAATTTTAACAATACATTTAATTATACATAAGGCTGATTATATGCCTATACAAATAAAGATTCAAAAAATTGTTTAGTTAATCAATTAAAAAACAATTTAAAAACTCAACTTTATCTAATACACTAACAAGTAATAGAAACTGATTATATTAAAAGTACTTTCCTCACTTATGATGAGTTACAACAATTCAAAAAAATGATCAGACAAATCAAAATATAACTTAAATTGTTTTTTTTTAAATATATAACAACATACTCATTGTTTCGCCCTAACGTACCCAATTCGAACTGGTTTAAAATTATTAACAGCTAAAGTTATATGTTCAGGAAAAGTTCTGCATGAGAGAAAATTTCAGTATGTTTCTGGGTAAAAACCATCATAACTCTTGGTGTGCTCCGGAATTCCTAGTGGCAACATTAGTGCTGTGCTTTGGATGCGGTATAAAATTGGATTTCTCAAACGATTTTTTTATCCTGGGAAATATTCCGGAAAATCTCGCGAATTTCTTAAAAGTTCACTTTTTTCTTATTTTGTGTTAAATTTGAAAAAGTTTGCAAACAGAGAGTATAATTAACTTATAGACTGTTAGAAAACATTTGTATGTATTAATTTTACTCCTACTTATTACTTTTTAAAATTTTTGCTCTTTATGGCATGTCACAAATAGTCAATAATAAATATGCAGCTTATTTGTGGCAGAACTGTGAAAATTCTTTACTTGTCAGAACATGTAATATCTGGAATAATTGTAGTTATGCTGTCTTAATTTTTAATCACGCACAACAGCTTTAATAACTGCGCAACGCCAGGTTGTGAAATTGGGCAAGGATACAAACGAGTATGATGTCTGCAAGTATGATATTTTTCTTCATAAACCTGATTGTTAAAGACAAACCTACTGCCTAATTATTGGGCCATAAGCTTGATGTTTCTATTAAAGCAGCCTAGGTAGACAAATCAAGAATACTAAAGAGCAAAAGAAGTACTACAATCTCGAAAACGAACTAGAAATCTTCCAGGTTACAGGAAAAAACACATAACATGTGTTTAATGCATTTAAGAGAAGATAGAATTTAACTCACATCAATTGAATCGGAAAGGGCATTATCCGTAGTAAGACTTTTCATTACAAAAATAAGAATCAGAATAAGAATTTAAATAAAACATAATACAAAAAATTTTGTATTATGTTTTATTTAAAAAACGAAAATTACCTTTTAAGTAAGAAGTTTGATCTATGTTTATTTATTTTTTTAATTTTAACTCAATTCAAAGCATTTTGGTGTTGTTGTTGTATGGAGTTTCCAGCAAACACTAATAAAATTTTTCCATTTGTGAAAATTTCTACGGAATTCAAAAGTAATTTTTACATATATCTTACACAGCATTATTAATGTGATTTTGGAGGTTGCAGAACGTAGTAAATTACTTTAAAAAATGAAAAAAATTATATGATTTGATTACAAGATTTATGTATTTCTCGGAATCCCGGTACAAGACCGGAAAATGAGAAATCCTAATGCGGTATCACTGCTATGTACTATACTGCCCATGTCCTGTCTCGGAGTGTTGAATGCTACAATGATACTCTCCGGATGATCTTAATGTTTAATGTACTAACTGAATCGGCACAAACTATATTTTTCAGGTAACCCCACAGATAAAAATGTATGGAGGTCAGATCGGTAGATCTTGGCTGCAACGTGTCGGGCACACCAGAACATAATGTGTGGTTTCTCTTGTGCAAAGCCATGACGAAACAATAATGCTCACGATTCGATTCATGCTCCATCTTGCAATATAAAATACCTAAGGAACACGTAATGAGATATACCATCAGACGCCGCTCATTGCTTTCATATATCTTAAACCGCTAATTTTGATGACGAATCAAAATTAGATAATTTCGTACGAAACACTTAGTATTTTAGAATGGCTTACGTTCTTCACACTACAAAAAAGCAGGTAGTATACATTTGTGATGGTTTGTATTTTATCTATACAAATGTGTTAACAAAATTATTTAATTAAATTGCCTCAATGTCCTTTTTTCCTTATTAATATGTAAATTTTCGACTATAAATTCGACTATCTTCTATTATCAGGACTTATTATACTGGTTTTACAGATAATATTACAAAGATTAACAGAAAACAATTTTTATTTTATTTCGTATACCTGGACACATACACAATACACGTCCCTCCTCAGCAGGTATTTAAATATGTTCTATAAACAATAAAAATTTATTAAAATTTACATTTTTAAAATTTTCCGACAAAATATTCAATAAAATTCTTACATTTTTCCAGTTTTCCTTAATTTCTTGCTCCACTGGATATTCAAATTTTATCAACAATATCGCAATTACAATTATCTTAAACCTACATTAAACCAAATTCTATTACATTATATCAATTTTATACATTTATTTTCTGTTATTACAACTTACATTTGTTCTCTTTCTGTTTGTCTCACACCTCGTTTCCATTTCTTTCCATCGTTCTTATCATCTTTTGGACACACCCCTTTTTCTATAAATCTTAACCATGATTGGTGGATTTCTCTGCCATTATTGCTGTTTATTCTATTATTTTGTCTGATTATATACATATGTTCATAAAGCTGTCTTTTGTAATTATTCTTCTCTTTTTTCTTTATTTTTACGGAATTCAATACTATTTCACAACCTGTATTATTACAATGCTCTGCGACTACTGAATTTGCATAATTTCTCTTGATTGCTCTGATGTGTTCATTTATTATTATTTTTAGTTTCCTTTTCGTTTCTCCTATATATATTTTTTCTGGTTTACAACTACAATTAAATGAATATACAACACCTTTTTCTTCTGATATATCGTAATTTCCTTGATTTCTATAACATAAATGGTTTTTTGTTGTATTTACTTTTTCCGGTATTAGATTGATTCTACTATTTAATATTTTCTTAATTCTTTCAAATATCTTAGGGATATACCTTATTTTAACAAAACTTTTCTCTTTATCTATTAAATTTGATTGTTTATCTATTTCCAATTGATTGTTTGTTGGAATAAAACGCATTTCACCGTTTTATTGTGAAATATAGTACTGTATAATAAAATCGCAACTGATATTTTGTTTTTATATCGTCTTTAATTAATTTAAATGTCATTGTTAAAGAAACAATGCTAAATGGGCGTTGGTGGTATCGGTGTTTACGTGAACGTCAATTAATAATACGAGATAACCGAGAATAAAGTTCAGTATTGAAAAACTAAGCTTATTTTATATCGAAAATACTTGCTGATGAAGGAATAGAGGATAGATATTGCATAGCATATATAATCTGTTTAGTACAAGCTCAGAATTTTTAGTACTCGGTTATATCGCGCTTTTTTTTCTAAAATGATCTTCAGCTTTTTATAAAAAAGTGAAAAAACTTTTTGTTCAATTCAATATACAGTTCATTGATACAAAATATTACAAAAATTTCAACAAATGTAATTGTTAAGAAAGTGTAAAACAAAATGAAATTAAAAATTAAACCTATATAAACCAAAATGTGACAAATACAAATTATTTAAAAAAATATACTTGTATGTAAAATTAACCAGAGTAATTTAAAACAATGAATAATCAATTTACCAACTTTACATAATAAAAAATAAAGATTATAAATTTACAAATAGCTTTTTTTTTGTTTTTAATGTTTGTTTCTTTGAATAGCTAATGTGTTAAATATAAATAAAACAAAGTATTTGTGTACTTTCCAATTTATAGTAAGATATGCCATCAAATATGTAAAACAGAAATATCAAATAAAATACCAATCTTAGGAGATTGTGTGTCAATTCTTTTAAGAATGAAATAATGCACATTCATACAACTATCTTAACAAAGCAAGACGACGGAAATTCCGCTAAACCAATGTTACGAAACATCTCTTCAAAGTGCTTAAACATTTCCGAAGCTTCAGTAAAGAGAGAACCGTGACCAAAAGATCCAAACCTACTGCCAAAGAACTCGGACTGGTCATCTTCCCACGTTTCACATTCCGAACATTCTGGTTGTTCGAAGAAATCTTGAAAAGGATCTCTCCTGAAAATTTAAACAATAAATAAATATTAATTATTGCCAAATTTTATTATATTAATAAAGTAAAACTGAGAGTGATTTGTAGGAAATGCCACAATTATGTTTACGTCCTTGTTTATAAACCACATGTCTCAAAAAACTAAATTTTGGGATAGGTTCTAGATCAGCAATGGCTAACCTTTTTCCAGAGGTGAGTCAAAATGAATTGAAAATTTACTAACTTCAAATCTTGAGTGAAATATTTAATGTATATCAGAAATATTACAAATTTTGTATAATTGAAATGAAAATAATGTGATTACACATGACCAAACATTTCATTTAATGAAAAAAATCTGCTCCTGTTCTTCTATTGTTGACACTTCCATTGTTACACATCTTCGAAGTCAATCACTTTAATCCCCCCATATCTCCCGCACCCTTATAGCTATCGAAACGCAACCACCATAGTGCACGAATGGAGACTTGGAGCTACTACTACATACAAACACCATTCACGTGCGATGTGTAGTTTTTGCAGAAAAGTGAAATATAGGGACACACACGTCCATTTTTATATAGTGTATATAGATATAGATATAGATAATGTGAGATTCGAAAGGTAAGTAATTAAATAATTAAATTATCTAGTTATATGTTTTGACAATGACGAGAGAATTGAGTCAAAGGTTGAGTAGAGAATAAAATCACCAAGTGGAAAAACCCACACACATTTTATTTCGTCGGATTTCTTAATAGATAAGACAGATTGAATATCTTTCCAGTTTTACAATTATTACTAAGGTTGTAACGCAAACACTGACCGGCCATTAATTTAGTATGTTTGACAGATGTTATCAGAGGGAATGAATAATTATACTGGATAGAAAGAGGTAATAAATTTGTCGCAAGGTTCAATTCCTGACAATTAACATAAACAGCACGAGGACACGAATCAAACATAGACCACCTTTGCATCAGAATCCCCCCAGTAGCTCCCCTACGGGAATAGAATAAAAAATGGATCGCACCCACATTTTGTAGCGATCATCAATAGGAAGTCTCCAGGCCCAGAACCTCTATTTGAACCTCTACTCCATGGACCGCTCGAGACTTGATTGCTGCACCTTCCCTGACAACTCCACGGTCCACGATAGTCCTGATGATGTTGTGTAAAGAAGACATGATTTATTGGAGATATTTTTAACCTAATTGTACACTCACTCTCTCTCGTATTTTTAGGTTAAGTAGAGTATAACGTGTATCCGCTGCTTACTATAAGTTTGTCGCGAATATATCGTTGTACGCGTATAATATAATGCCATATTTAGATATACTCGTAACCTTATTGTATGTTAGAAATATTAAATTGTGATTATGTTTAATTTAAAACCTGTCTATTTATCAGAAACGATCAACACCTATTGGCTTACACGTGTACTCTCCACTCGATTTAAAAGCACTCCTAGCCATCCCCCGACCAGAAGCTGGTAGGAAGGGCCCGAGCTAACCTCACGACCCCCTCAGTTTTCACAATAATAAATTATTTTAAATTTATATAAAGATGCTTAACTTACAAATAATCAGAAAAAATTGTATATCAAATTTTATAATTAAATATGAATTAATGTTGGTCATCATATTTATAAGGTTGTAGATGAAAATAGCTCCAAATTTTGTGGGATCAAGTAAAAAAGACTTTGTGGAGTCTTCTGAAGATACTGAGGCTGCTTAAGCATAGGTTCCCATGATAATGTACAGGTTAATCCTCATTATGCTGGCTATGGCTGTAAAACATCCCAATATGAACAAAATCATCAAATTATAAATCTAGGAATGACTTTGAAATGCTGTTGCATCTCTTTTGACTAGACAATACATAATAGGGTTTCTCATTTCCCAGTCTCTTGCTTGTCCCGGGATTTTGGGAAAAAAGTGAACTGTTTCCTGGGATCTTGGTATCTAATTAATTACTTTTAAGATAAAAAATATCTTGATACGGAATGATATATTTATTTTTTAATTTTAAAAGTAATTTAATACACACTGCAACCTCCAAAATCATAATGTTAATAATGCTCTGTAAAATATATATGAAAATTACCTTTGAATTATGTAGAAATTTTCACAAATAGAAAAAATTTATTAAAGTTTGTTGGAAACTGCTTACAAAAAAAGCCTTTGAATTGAGTTAAAAATTTAAAGAAAAAGTGAATTTACATCAAACTTCTAAGTCAGAAGATAATTTTCATTTTTTAAATAAAACATAATCTAAATATATATAACTCAAAGGTGACTGACGTAGTGATCTATCAACGCACAGCCCAAACCACTGGACGGATCGGGCTGAAATTTGGCATGCAGGTAGATGTTATGACGTAGGCATCCGCTAAGAAAGGATTTTGATGAATTCTACCCCCAAGGGGATAAAATAGGGGATGAAAGTTTGTATGAAACTTTGTCAATTTTAAATCGATCGGGCTGAGACTTTGCATGCATAAAGCTACTATGACGTAGGCATCCCCTAAGAAAGGATTTTGATAAATTCCACCCCTAAGGGGATAAAATAGGGGATGAACGAATAAATTAAGACGAACAAAATAATTTTTAGTTCTAAATGTTGACAATAGATGGCGTTAGTAGTATTTTAAAACGCGCTATCGTTGTTTTCACTGAGTTACATATACCCGATGATGAGTGGCCGCCGTATCTAATAGTACATACTATACCTAAATATTTCTAGCGGATTATATTTGATGATTTTGGCTGTTCTTTTCGTGGCATATTTTGGATTGCATTTGCTTTGTTTCGGTTTAGTAGTTTTGGTTATAGACTCTGCTTTGTATTTGGCATTTGTTTTGTTTTGTGTTTGATTAATAATAATACTTCTTAACGCGAGCGATGCCGCGGGCAAAAGCTAGTACAAAATATTATTGTAAAATTTTATAAGAGTTTGAAAAGCAAAGATGGTCAATACTCCGATCACTCAATCTGGTTATTATTTTAATAAAGAAAAGTCCCGCTAATTACTAAGCCCTTTCCAATTCAATGGGTGCGAGTAGAATCTTCTTTAATGCATTTAAGAGAAGACAAATGTGTTTTTTCATCCATACCCTCAAAGATTTCTAGTTTGTTTTCGAGATGCATTGCAGTACTTCTTTTGCTCTCAAGTATTGTTGATTTGTCTACCTCGGCTGCTTTAAAAGTGATATCAAGCTTATAACCCAACAACTCGGTAGTTTGTTTGATGTTAATAATCAGTTTTATGAAAAAAATATTCATATTTGCAGAATTTGTACTCAACTCTATCCTTGTTCAATTTGCACAATCTGACATAATGCAGTTATTCAAGCTACTGGGCATAACTAAGATTAAGTCAGCATTGGCACAATTATTCCAGATATTACAGGTTCTGACAAGTAAAGAATTTTCAGAGTCCTGCCACAAATACATATTGATTATTGACAATCTGTGAGATGTCATAACATGCAAACATTTAAAAAACTAATAAGCAGGCTTAAAATTAATAAATACAAATGTATTCGGACAGTTTATGGGTTAATTATACTTTCTATTTGCAAAATTTCCTCAACAAAATAAGAAAAAAGTGAATTTTTAAGAAATTTGTGGGATTTCCCGGGATGAGAAGAATTTCCCCGGTTAGGTTGTGTGGATGTTGGCATAGGAGATCGGTTTAAACTTTTTGACTTTTCGAATGCTTGTCTAGCGGTGGAATATTACAATTTATTAGCGTGAACTTGGAGTTGTTTCTTCGTTTCAATATTCTCGTTAAGGAACGTGACAGGACTTAATTTGGATATGATACGAAATGGGCCGGACCATGGGGGTGCTAATTTTCGTTTTACCCCTTGAGGTAGAACAACCTCGTTAAGGAAGACTCGATCGCCCACCTGATATGTAGGAATTTTATGAGTTCGGCGATGTATTTTTTGACGTTCTCTGGCTGCGGCTTCGGCGTATTCTTGTGCCAATTGATGGGCACTGGCCATTCAAAGGTGTAGTTCCGACAACAAGACAAAACGCCTGCATTAACACGACATTTTGCCGTTTGAATGTCACAAACCAATCATTTTCGTATCGCCATAATAAAGCAATTGAAAATCTCGAGGACAAGTTTTATCTAGATCTGCACAAATTTAAAGCATTTGTAAAAAATACTTTATTATAATTAATGGTTTTAATGTTTACTTACGCGTTTATATTTATATTTTGAATTGTCCTATGAGTTTTAGCTGGGTATGTTATCTAATTGTTGTACCGGAAAGAGGCACTTATTATCTACGAGACATCGCCTTATTCTCTTTTAAAAAGAAATTAATGACAAATTCATCAGTAAATTTTCGTCTCAAAGAGAATTATTTTTCAATAAGATTGAAGACGAAATCTGCCCAAAATCTTATGGGCAGATTTGGTCTTCAATCTTATTGAAAAATCACAATTTCATTAAACATCTTTAAATTCTTTGGAACAGTAAACAAATTAATGCATACCCAATGCATTTAGAATGCATGCATATTTTATATTCTATTATGAAATGATAGAATCATAAAATATGACCATATGAATTTTAAAATGCATAAAATGCATTTACTTGTTTACCATACTAACCACATAAATGCGGTACAGTTGGTAAAATCCATTAACTAGGAATGCATTCGTGATAAACATCGGCTTATAAGGCATGACAGAATTTAATTTCGTTCTTCTTAAAACAACTTTATACGCAGATAAAAGTATGGGTGATCAGAATTATTCTTACGTAACCTACAGTTAGGAGTACGTATCCCATTGTTTTATAGTTTAAGCCACTACAGCAAGATGAATGCGAATATCCAAGAGGAAATTTGCATGAGTTGTTTCTTGAGACCCTGTTGGACAACAGCCCTTATATTCGGTTTAGATCCGTACCGAATTTGTCCCTGNACAAAACACCTGCATTAACACGACTTTTTGCCGTTTCAGTGTACAAGCCAATCATTTTCGTATCGCCATAATAAAGCAATTGAAAATCTCGAGGACAAGTTTTATCTAGATCTGCACAAATTTAAAGCATTTGTAAAAAATACTTTATTATAATTAATGGTTTTAATGTTTACTTACGCGTTTATATTTATATTTTGAATTGTCCTATGAGTTTTAGCTGGGTATGTTATCTAATTGTTGTACCGGAAAGAGGCACTTATTATCTACGAGACATCGCCTTATTCTCTTTTAAAAAGAAATTAATGACAAATTCATCAGTAAATTTTCGTCTCAAAGAGAATTATTTTTCAATAAGATTGAAGACGAAATCTGCCCAAAATCTTTTGGGCAGATTTCGTTTTCAATCTTATTGAAAAATCACAATTTCATTAAACCTTCTTTAAATTCTTTGGCACAGTAAACAAATTAATGCATACCCAATGCATTTAAAATGCATGCATATTTTATATTCTATTATAAAATGATAGAACCATAAAATATGATTTATGCATTTTAAAATGCATAAAATGCATTTACTTGTTTACTATACAGTCCACGTAACTGCAGTACCATTCGTAAAATCCATTAACTAGGAATGCATTCGTGATAAACATCGGCTTATAAGGCATGACAGAATTTAATTTCGATCCGCTTGAAGCAACTTTATACACAGATAAAATTATGGTGATCAGAATTATTCTTACGTAACTTACAGTTAGGAGTACGTATCGCACTGTTTCATAGTTTAAGCCACTACTGCAAAATGAATTCGAATATCCAAGAGGAAATTTGCATGAGTTGTTTCTTGAGACCCTGTTGGACAACAGCCCTTATATTCGGTTTAGATCCGTACCGAATTTATCCCTGCAAACAGCGAATATACTGTCTTAAAAATCAAAAAGTAAAAAAACTCTATCTTCAATGTGTTCAGTTTCTATTATGGCAATTTTCTGCCCTTTTCTTATGGCAATCGTTACCAGGTTTAAACGAATATGCTTTGTGTCTTGGATGGTACGAAGTGTTTAAGAAGGATGCTGAAATAATAAAAACTTCATTTCTATTTATATTCTGCGGCTACTCTATTCTCCTGACCTTCACCAATCGCAATAAGCTCAATCTAATTACTAAATTGAAAAACAGATATTTCTATGAGAAATTCATTTTGGAAAATAATACTCTAATGAGAAACGTCTCCTTTTACGTTTCGTTCATTAAAATAACATTAACGATTCTATTTCAAATTTTCAATCTGACTGTTTATTATCCGACTCTAGTGAACAGAGAACAGTTTCGATTCGAAGCTCTCATATGTACAGTTGAAACGGCATTTGTAACGAGTTTAACTATAGGAGGAACTGCGCATGGTCTACTGTTAGCCGCTTTATTTATACTTGTCATCCAGAAAGAATACGAAGAACTTAAGTACGAAATGTCTACGATAAGAAGAAGAGACAGAAATTTGAAAATGAAATTACAAAATTTGATGATCCGCCACCAAGAATTGTGGATTTACATAAATCAGTTGAACACAAAATACGAATTGGCTTTCGTACTTGTTTATTTCGGAATAATTTGGGGCACGAGCTTTCTGTATTACGCATACTTGTACGTCGATATGCATTGGATTTTTAGAACTTTGGTGATGGCACTGATGATTGCTTGCTCATTCATCTGCATTATCTGTGGCTGTTTGCTATGCTGCATCGCTTTCACGGTACTAGCTATTTACACTTGAAGAATTCTTTTAATGTTTTAATCTTTAATTTAATTTTCGATTTATTAATATAGTTTTAATTATTTAGATGCGGAATGGGTTTCAAGACATTCGTCAATTTGCAATCTGCCATTTGGAACTGGAACGAAAGCTTAAAGTACAGATTTNACCACTCAATTAGAAAAATTCTACTAAAAAAGGAAACTTTATTCAATGTAGCAAAATAATGCAATGGACTTAGCTCCATAAATAGACCTTTCTCTTTGATTATTTTTTAAAAATTTATTTCCTATTTATTAATTTTAGTAATAGTTTTGGTAAGAGTTGCATTTATTACCTTACTAGAAAGAGCAGTACTAGGCTATATCCAGATTCAAAAGGGGCCCAATAAACTTGGCATTTTATGGTTGTTTCAGCCTTTCTCAGATGCTATTAAACTATTTATTAAAGAATTAGCTAATTTAGAAACCTATAATCTATACCACGTTTTTTTTTCATCTATTTTTGGGCTTTCTATAGCACTTATCTTATGAATACTATACCCCTCTTTATTTCATTTTATAGACTTAAAATGATGTATTCTTTTCTTTTTATGCTGTTGAAGTGTAAGTTTACTCAATTTTGGTTGCTGGTAAGGCTTCAAATTCTAAGTATGCTATTTTAGGAGCATATCGAGGGGTTGCTTAGACAATTAATCAGTTACGAGATCAACGAAAACATTAAAATCTGGTAACTTAATGAGTAAATAATGAATGATTGAATGTGACTAAATATAGTCCTTGGGCATAAACAATTACAACCGGCCAAAAGAATCGAACAGATCACTCCTGGAATAGTATGGTAACAGCCATAGTAACTGCTAGTACGAAACTGCCAGCATATACCGTAATCCTGGATTCCTCTTTGTGATATGACTTCTAAAGTTTTTACTTTGAATAAAAATTTGTATGTACATTTAAGAGATGTGTATCAAGTAAAGCTCCACATTTCATTATCTATTTATTTATCTAACCAAACGACCTTATGGCTATTGGCCTTTTTCAAGGGTAAAAAAAAGATATAAAAATATATAAAATAAATAATCAGCAAAACGATTAAAAAAACAGAAAAAATTATAAATATAAAAATACACACAACTAGTCACAATCATAATCTTATTCTGTCCACCAGTGTCTATTAACAGGACTTATTAAAATAACTTTAAGGATGCTGCAACTCAGTTTCATAGATTAGAAAATTGTTGTTTTATGTAATTTACCTGGACACATACGTGTTAATATTGCCTTTCCAATGTGTTCGTCCCTCAGCAGGTATTTGAATGACACATTCACTTCAGGGCTAATTCTTTATATTCCGATTTCCACCAAGCCATTAAAGTTAAACATTATTAACAGTAAGTTTTTAAACCAATCCACCTCCGATTGTTCTCCTTGACTTACACTTAAAGCCAGTTTAATAAGTACTGTTAATAGATACGTACTAGTGAACGAAATAAGATAATAATAAATTAAGGACATTGAGGCATATTAAAGCTCTCTTAATTCTCACAGGAAGGAAAGCGTTTTGAAAAAAGAAGTATACTATCCAATGTTATGTTGGTCAAAATGAATTAGGGAAGGGAAACTTCCATGTAATTGATAGGGGACAAGCCCTATTATTATTAGTTTTCGTTAGTGAGTATTACTAAAGGAATAAAATTATTCTAAATCTTATCATTAAGTTAAAATTCAAAGTTAAAACTAATTAGTAATCAAGTTTTTTATTAAATATATTAATAGTAAAAATACTGTTAGCATAAGTAGAAATAATCTAAATCAGGGGTGCCCAACCCGCGGCCCGCGGGCCGCATGCGGCCCAAGGCAAGTTCCAATGCGGCCCAGAGAAACAAAAAGGTTGGACACCCCTGATCTAAATAGATAAAATATCTGGCAAAAGTTAAGTAACTAGTCTAAAACTCTTGGTCTATTTATCAAAAACATATTTTTTAGGATTAATTAAAATGAGTCCTTTTCAATGTATTATAAATAGCCGCAGTATTTTGACTGTACAAAAGTAGCATAATAATTAGTCTTATAATTTAAGACTGGAATGAAAGGATGAACTAGAGAGTTTCTTTCTTAACTTTTTTTTTTTTAAATTTTACTGTTTAGTAAAAAGGCTAAAATGCTNTAATAATAAATTAAGGACATTGAGGCATATTAATTTAACTAGTCACAGCTCGATTTTTTTTCGCAGCCCGTTTAAATTGCCTGTAAATAGTCAAATCTTTGTATTCTTCTTTCAAACCATTTCAGTTATATATATCGATAAGTTGATGGATTTGTACGTCTCGGCCAAAACAGTGCTTAATGTTTGGTAGAATCAAATTATTTTTCCATCGATAGTTATAGTAAGAAGGCCTAAAGTATTTATTTAACTCTTCAGTTATATAAGATTCTTTCCTGCTCACTTTTATTTGCTTAAAGCTGTCTAGAAGAACTCGTTTTTTATATAAAACTTTTATTTTGGCAATTTTAGTCTGTTTATAATAAGAACTGACAGAAGAATTATATGGTAACTTGTATAATGCTCTAATAAAGTTGTTTTGTATGACTTGAAACCTATTTAATACAAAAGAAAAAGCTGTACCCCATACGGAAATAAAATAACGCAGTTTAGGTTCCATTAAAGCGCGATATAAACGCAAAACAGTCTCAAAATTTAAATAACTAATTATTCTTTTCAGTATTACAATAAATCTAGATAAATACAGTGTTAAAGTATTTATATGATTATTACATCGTAATTTATCAATTTCAATACCTAAATATTTTACAGTATTATTTCTATGAATACGTTCGCTATTAATTCTTACTTGTATAAATTTAATTTAAATTTGTAATTAGAAAATTAATTTTGTGGTCAAAGCTGCCCAAACCACTACTACTGACGCTTTCACATAACATTCCGACCTATTATTGCAAAGTTGTCAAATGAATATAGCTACAAACGGATTTTCGTCACAGTCGCCACCGTTCCTCTGGATAGAAGTCGTCAAACGGACATTTTTCGTACCACCTATTCGGATTAATTGTAACTGACTTTATTACGTGCCTCCTATTTGGATTAATTGCAACAAAGTTTATTAAGTGCCAAACAAAACTTGAATTAACGTCGTCGCCAGAACTTTGGATTAAGTCAAGAACCAGATTATCAATTATCAGCTATTCAAGAATCAACCAAACTCCAGGGTACGTTTTATTGGGGCGGTAAGAAGAAAAACTCTTTCAGAATATTAAAATAATGTTATTTTAATACCCAAAATTTTTGAAGCTTAAATAAGTTATTTTAAGGATAACATCGTAATGTATATTAAAAGCTCGAATTGACAAATATGTTTGCGACCTCGATGTTGGATTAGGTTTCCTCCACCCCGCAAGAGGGGTGGAAGGGGGTCTGCTCGACCTATAAAAATCTCCATAATCTGAGTTCAAATCGGCGTGATCCAGGTTGGTTTCTATCTAAAGAGTATCATTAAAGCAGTTAGTACGAAAGGACCACTCAATTAGAAAAATTCTANTTGTAACTGACTTTATTACGTGCCTCCTATTTGGATTAATTGCAACAAAGTTTATTAAGTGCCAAACAAAACTTGAATTAACGTCGTCGCCAGAACTTTGGATTAAGTCAAGAACCAGATTATCAATTATCAGCTATTCAAGAATCAACCAAACTCCAGGTACTTATCGCCACGCAAACTATTGTAAGCTCTCTCTCTCTCTCAAGAACGGTCTTAAATGACCGTTCTTATAGATTAGATAGTAAGGTTAAAATACCTTACTATCGAATCTATCGACATATTGTAAGATATGTATTTTTTAGCGTTACCCACTAAACTGTTGTTATGTTAATCTAGTCTCTGAAAGAATCACTTCCGGTGTGCTATCTCTCACTCCCTCCATCCAGAATCTAATCGCTCTGTTATGCAACCGCTCGCGTAACCTAGTTAGGTTTCCGTGTCAACCAAGACGCGGTGATGTCATCCTGACAAGGCATCGAGGAGGTGCCGACTCTTCGGTCACACTATTATGCTATTTATTGACAATAGTGTTTATGTGTATTATTTGCATGAAAAATCGTGATAGGTATGTTAGAACTTTAAAGACTTAATAACTAATAAAATAAAATAAAATCACCATTTTACTTGAATTACCGTTTTAAAGAGCAGTCTTGAAACGTATGTTTTACTGTTATTTACAAAATTAGTATGGATACCGATACAGATGATAAAGAAGCTTAAAGAATAACGAGTACAGGAGAAGTCGGTCAAGGACAAAGATCTCTGTAAACAGAGTGTAAACAAACACGAATTTCGAACGGATCTGTATCATATGTCTAATTATTCAGATATTTTCAGATATATTTTTAGATAAGTCACAATACTCTTTTGAAGATTAAAAAATATTGCGATACGATATATCAGAAAATGATATATTATCTCGATACCTTTAATCTCACAGTGTTATTTAAATACCACACAATCTCTCCTATCAATGCTGACAATGGGCGTTTATAATAAAGAAGTAAAGAAATAAAACGTTTTTATCAGTAATTTTACATTTCTCTTGGTAGGCAGTGGTAAATAAAGTCACACGACATTATCAGAAATATATTATTAAAGATAAACTAAAGTTTTTTTACTATATAAATATATTGCTTATCTGAATCGACATTTCTATTAATTTTAGTCAAGTATGGAAAGAACAGCTGAAGATTTCGATAAAATACCCAGAAACGTAGCACATCTCTATGTAAGATCATGTCTAGATTTCCACTTTTCAAACATAGAATGGTCCGACGACGATATTATGTTGGATATTGGATGTGGTCCAGGAAGAGTTACCAAAGACTTTCACTTACCAAAATGCCCAAAATTAAAGAAACTCGTTGCTATCGACGTAGATCCTAGTAGCATCGAGTATGCCGGAAAGACCTATTTTGCCGAAAAAATTGAATATAAAACACAAGATATTCTAAAAGGGTGAGTTACTATTAACATTAATTTTACAAAATCAACATGGCATTAAATGATTGCAACAATTTAATGCAGCATTTCTAAAGTTTCGATTATACACGAACATTCAATGAAGTTACGAATTTCTATGCAAACTAACTCTTCTTTTGGTTTTAGAAACTAATTTTTCTTATAAAAATTCAAAACGTTATTCAGTAGGGATTTGTATACCAACAACAATAAATTGCAGATTATAAGTTATAAAGAAAACATTGAAACATTTTTTTTTTGTAAAACAATTTAAATTATTTCGTAAATATTACAAAAACAAATCAGAAAAGTTAAAACAAATATCAAAAACTGAGGTTTCGGTGAGTTCGACATTATCAACTTTTCAATAACTGAAGAAAACAATAACTTTTTTACATAACTTACATATTATTATACAATGATTTATGTAAGATAGACATTCTTTATAAACTAATGAGGAATATTCTTAATGCAATGTAATTACTGTCGTAATTTAGCTTTAAAAGTCATATTTTTAAAATTATATAAGCAATGCCACACTGAAAATTATCCCAAATTAACAAACCTACGATGTAAAAAAATAATAATACGTCTAAAACTTTACATTGTTATGCTATTAGTAGACTAAAAGTTAATTATGTACAGTAATTCAAGAATGGTTTTCAATGTGTTAAAAAACACTACGTTTATAAGTTAAAAGTGTGAAAAAGGAAATATTATTACTAGTTTCAAAACTTTTTTTCAATTACTTCGTTTAAGAAATACGGCAAAGGCACTTACTCGATTGTCGCAGAACTATAATGACGCCATTAAGAAGTCCAACAATTTTCAGTTATAACAAGATATAAAATTTAAGCATTGACGATCTAAAAAAGTAATTTTATTAAATTATAAGAAAAATCTCTGTTGAAAAGTATTTGAATTTGAAAATAAAACTATGAACTAGCTCATAAACAAAATTGTTTTTTGTCAGTTATTATGAGATGTTATTTAAAAAATAATTTTCATATCTATTCATTATCATAAAAGTGCAAAAGACTTAATTTTGTGGGTACAAATGAATTTTATATGAAATTTGTAGATTGGAATAACTAATAATACCTTCATTAAGTCTGATTGACT
>NW_019386276.1:121027-121397 GCF_000671375.1 Centruroides sculpturatus | reverse complement strand
TGGTCGTAAACTCTTAAATACAGGCATACCTCGACTTACGTCATTCCCGATTATACGTCGTTTGTCAAAAATGTATATGGAAAAATAAATATCAAGTTTAAGTCATTTTATTCGACTTTATGTCTGTCCGCCACAAATATTGAAGTCGTAATATCACTAGAAAAACGTTTAAAGCACATCAAATCATATTAAAATATATAATAGTATGTTCTGTATTTATAGTACTGTACATGCATTCGTAAATTTAGAATACTTTTTTCTGTACTATATTAAAAATTAAAATTTATTTGTTTGTAAGCTTAAAATAGATTTTTATTAACCATATATTATTAAAAATGCATTAATAAATAAAATACAGAACCGGGAATGG
>NW_019386276.1:116778-120614 GCF_000671375.1 Centruroides sculpturatus | reverse complement strand
CACATAAAATCATATTAAAATATATACTAGTATGTTCTGTATTTACAGTACATGCATTCGTAAATTTAGAATACTTTTTTCTGTACTATATTAAAAACTAAAATTTATTTGTTTGTAAGCTTAAAATAGATTTTTATTAACCATATATTATTAAAAATGCATTAATAAATAAAATACAAAACCAGGAATGGTAATTTATGGTTTAGCCTAGTGACAAGTAGATTTGGAGACAAGTAAATTCGACTTACGTCGTTCTCCTGGAACCAATTACCGACGTAAGGCGAGGTATACCTGTATATTTTACATCGTAATAAAAATATAACTTGACATACGGTTTACAAATAATTTATATTCAAATTACATCATTTCTATGACCAAGGGCGGTGTAAGGCATGGACGTCGTAAGCCACCGCTTATGCCTCGTGGTCCGAAGGGCCTCGCGCCTCGAAGGATGCATTACTTAAAAGCCGCGAACGCGACGAAAAAATTTTACTCGTCATAAAACGATAAATAGTTTGTCAAACTTTTATTCATAAAAATGCAGTTTCAACTGCTTTTTATTTTATAAAATCCGTCTTCTTGCGCCACCAGAGGGCCTTTTAAACAATAGGTAGTCTGCTAGCGCTGGTCAGTAGCTCAAATTCAATACGAACGTTTGTTTCTTGAAAATTTGATCGATTTAAATACAGTATTTACTTTTAATATTTCCGATATGTCATCGAAAAGAAAACGTGTTGTATTATCATTAAAAGACAAATTAATCCACTTAGTTACTGGAGGGCATTTATTAGAATTAAGAACCTTCAGACGTGAAAAAACCAGTTGTTACATGTGGAAAATTAAAGATTTTTCAGGGGGTAACACTTTCGATTGCATGCAGGCAAGTGCTATATGCTGCCTGTCACAGTAATTACGCGAATATAATTAATACATACATACATATACTGTATATATATATCCTTTTAAGAATAATTGTTAAATTTTCGCCAATAGATGGCGGTACGTGTAAACTAGCAAATCGAATGGATAGAAATGAATCGATCTACAGAAGTCCAATATATATTTTAGGGTCGAATGTAGTTTGGTCTAATGAAGTATTCACCTGATTATAATCAATAAGCGACGCCGGAAGTTGATCACGTGCATTTTCAGGACACTCCACCTGTTATCAGTTTCGAGATGGATCCCTCCGATTTTAAAGTTGTGAAGTTACGGAAATTATTAACGAAAAAATTACGATGCTCAACTACTAATTTTCGAATATCTTTTGATACTGCAGGAGACATTTTTATAACACACTAATTCAATAATAAATCTAATATTGCTCTTTATCATCCATGTTTTTCTTTTTTTCTGTTAATGTCGCCTCTCATCGCCCAGTAAAGTAGCCGTCTTGCAAGAAATCGAATCTTAGCTCAAGTTTCACGGATCGACGTCGGTTTCGTTTGTAATTAGAGAATTAATAAGTGTTTTCTTTTAAAATCAGTGTAAGAGTTTATTATTTTAGCCGCCATCCACCCCACTGCTATTGTCAACAAGCTGTTAATTGTAAATAAAAGCCTCTTTCTTTCCGATGTGTTTACTTATCTTATGCAATTATCTTAATAGCTTTGTTGTAATTGATTTATTTCTGCTTCTTATAAAAATACTTATATGACGTTAAAATATTATATTATTTTTATCGATTTAAATATAAACTTTCTCATGAAAATTCTGTTATTTAAATGGCGAAAACTCACGGACATTTCTGTAGATCTCTATCTCGTTCGTATCCTTTGTGTTTTATGAATGTAATGATTAAACTCAATTTTATTATTTCAATTTTTGTAATTTAGAGACTAAAAACAATTTTTATATATATGTTTGTAATGATTGTGTGATGTGTTTAAAAAGCAGTTAACATATACTGAAAAAACTTCATTACATAAATATTCCATTTAATTAGCTATAGAGAAAAAAGGAAAAAGTCAGAGATAGCAAAAATATTTAAATTTAGTAGACGAACAGTTAGTAAGTAATACAGTAATACCTCGACTTACGCGATTTTCAAATCTCGTCGATTCGTCTTTTGTTTGAGCTCCACGCAACTGTTGATTACTCATTCCCCACACACTATTGTTCAGCTTACATGTTCGAACGGGTCGCGCGGAATCGACACATAAATAACACAAAATAAATTGTAGCTATTTCTGTGTTTGTTATATCTACGGAGACTTGAGAGAGACTATGTGGTGATTTCTTCTAACCGTGAACGAATCAAAAGACGAGATAAGATTAACGAGAACATTTATTAACTTACATAAATCCAACTTGGATTTTACACATATTGCGAAATTATACCCCGATTTACGCAGTTATCGCTCGGTCCTACCGATCGCGTAAGTTCGGGGGTATTACTGTATCTGCATACAGAATATTGAGAGAGGAACGATTTCACTGAAAAAGGGAAAAGGTCGGCGGTGGACGATTCACTGCCGAAGAAGAAAACCAACATTTAAAACAACGTTGCGAAGTGGTATTTAATATTTTGTCCAAAAACCGGCGTTATCGATCACCATTTTAATTCTGTTGGGCATGATATTTACCAGCTGCTAACATATGTTGCTGTTGTTGAATCTTTCCCATCTTTCGCAAAGGGCTTCCCAGATTTCATCCGGTGTGGACGCATTAAATGGCTCTCTTACCATCTCCGCCCACAGACATTCTATGGGGTTTAGATCATCTCCCCTTCCTAGCCAGTTAATTAACGACGTCGCTGTTGATTTGACATTCTAGCCAGTTTCTAGTCAATCTGGCTGTGTGAATCGAGGAGCAATCATGGATGAACGGGACCTTTATAGATGGATTTTTCCCTTTAAAGGGAAAAATTGTCCTCTAGGTTATTTACGTATTGGGCGGCTGTCAGGTTTCCATTTATTCGCACCAGGGCACTGGGACCGGATGCAGTCATCCATGCTCATACTCCTGCAAAACAAAAGAAAAAAAATAACTTAAAAAAGCACGAAAATATGCATATAATTATAAATATAAGCAGCGCAATTTAGTTTTAATGTTTGTGTTATTGCATTGGTTATTCGCTATACAGTAGACCCCCTATAACGCGAGTTCCTATATAACGTAGATTCCTATAACGCGGCGAAAAAATTGCGACAATATTCGAATAAAGATGCTAAAAGGGACGCGTAAAACGTCATCGCGGACGATCAGCCGAACTACTTTCCGCCGTCCAGCGCCACGCTACGGAGAGTTTAAGCGGGTAAATTGAATTTACTATCGTCTGTACAGTATATATAAATTAGATACTGTATAGATAATTATATATTAACTTATTTTAACTTTATTATAATTATATATATATATACTTTCCGCCGTATAGCGCCACGCTACGGAGAGTTTAGGCGAGTAAGTTGTTTACTATCGTCTGTACAGTATGTAAATTAGGTACCGTAAGTCTAATACAGTACTGTAATTTTATACATTTCTTGTGAAAGATACATTTCTTATTCAACAGCGATAAAAATTATTTCTATTAATGATGTCTCCAAAGTTTAACGAAGTTTTCGCAGAAAAATAACATCAGAAATCGCGGCCGCAGTTTGGTGCGCTGGTCCGCGACGAAAACAAGCTTAAGCAATGGCGACGTCGAACGATGCACACTCGGTAATCCTACAATTTTTTGTTTATAGCATAGTTTATACGGATTATTCCCAAAAAATTATACGTGTTTTGGAAATGTTGAGTCGAATTAGTCTAGAATCGATTAATTTTATGGAAGAAAACCTTTCAAACAGCCTTAGTCCGTAAAGTTCCCACCTATCGGGCTGCGATTGGCTCAT
>NW_019386276.1:104714-106979 GCF_000671375.1 Centruroides sculpturatus | reverse complement strand
CGCCCAGGAAATCAGGCATCTGTGGAGGATGGATAGGGTGCTTATTGTACCTGTCGTTCTCTCCTGTACAGGTGTGATACCACACACGCTACACAAAAGCCTGGGAACATTACAATTGAGTAGAAATACATACATCACACTACAGAAGGCCACTATATTGAATACATGCCATATTGTTAGGAAATTCCTTAATACAGACACTGACACTGACACACACATTTAATTTTAGTTTTGTTTTGGTTGCTATGCCTTGACTCTGGTCCAGCATAGTACACAGCCATCGGTGTGTACCGAGTATAACCCACTAAACCCAACACATAATAATAATAATCAGTGCAGAGCCCAAACGATTAGGAGTTGAAAGTTGGTACACAGTTAGGGTACATCACGAGAATGCACACTAAGAAGGAATTTTTCGAAATTCCTCCCCACGGGGGAGACGGACAGAATTAAGGCTTAACACTTCCATTAACAATGAAATGTTACATAACAATGGAATTGTTAAGAGAAAGCGACGTGCAAAATGCAGATGCAGTGTTTTTCATTTTTCAGGAAATCGAACATATTTTTAGACCCATATAAAAATTCTCTAATTAGCCTGGAAACAAGAGGACCCAATTCTTGCATTCTGTGAAAACGGGAAAGGTTGACTATAACATAATAATCTTAATCTTCGCTATCATTACTTTTGCCAGAGTAACACCAGGCCTACCTGCTAGTATAATTATAATATGTCACTCACACACAGCAGGTGTGTATGTGTTGTGTCATATAATATTATGCATGTGATAATTTCCAAAAACTATTAATTAATTATTATTATTCAGGCTAATAATTAATAATTACATTATGGGTATCTCTTTATAATCAAATGTTTACAGTTATACTTTTCATGTAGACAACACTTTTTTCCTGTACTTTTTATCAAAATAAAGATATTGTCTGTGAATCTTTGCAATGTTGGAAAAGCACTGTGTTAATCTTGAACTAAACTTAATGCACAAACTTAAAAACATACAGAATATAAACCAAAATCAAAAAATTGAATATGCTTGTTAAATTTCTCCCATCACTATCTATATATGTGGCAATGATTTGTGTTATTTACCCTTTGTTTATTTTTCTAATGAATAGTAATGGGTTAGCATCTCTGTCGAGCCCGCCACTTTTTGGTCCAGTGTCTCTTTGAAACTGATCAAAGTAGTTGTGTGTAATTTATACGTACTTGTAAGGTTATTGTAGCCACTATCTGTGAAAGCATAACTTACATAAGTGATATATTTAACAACACTAAAATCCAAACAAAAATTTCCTTTGAAGTTAACATATTTCTAGATAATCCACAAATTATATAAAATGCCAATAACCCTTTCATAACATGACCATTTTTCTTCTTCCATTTTTTGGAACTCTTTCCAATGTTTCTCTTCTCTTTGTTCTTTTTTTATCTTCCACATACTTCTTGAACAGTGCCGGCCCGAGGCAAGTTTTAGGATGGAGCGAGATCCTATTATGGCGCCCCCCTTGTTGCCCCTAATTTATACCAGTGATGCATGCAAGTAGGGCCGTGCCGTAGATTTCCTCAGTGTGATGCAAGTCTTCGAAATGCCGCCCCTTAAATGTTTTTCTCTAAAATACCTTCGGTTGTGATTTAAAAAAAAAACTGCACAAATTGTACGAATACTATTTTTATTTTGAAAATAAAAATTTCTTTAAAATAATGATATCAAGTATCAACTACAAGAATCTACTACAGTTTTACCCTTCTAACTTTAACTTTAGCAAATTCGTTAATTAGGGAATCGTAATCTAGAGTGGCAGCCAATGTAGATTCAATAGAAATTAATGATAGATTTCTAAGTTTTGTTTGGCTTATTGCACTTCTTAAGTAGCGTTTTATTAATCTTAATTTGGAAAAACTTTCCATTTTAGTGGGGGACGTCATGAAAATGCACACTAAAAAGGATTTTTGGAAATTTCAACCCCCCTCGAGGGAAGAAGAGGAGAGAGTCAATTTTAGTCAGTATAAAGTGTAAATAATAAACAAAGAAAGTAAATAGTGACATGTATAGTATACATTTTGGCAATTAATAAATATTTTAATAATTTCCATCTTTTGGACAACCCAAAAACAATAAATAGAAAATTCGAAAAATTCGAAATATTGAATTTGAAATATATAACAAGTTTTTTTTTAGATTTTAAAATTTAAAATTTACCATATAATTCAAGTAAAGCAAGCAAGTAAGTTAATTCTCCATTATA